>NC_083569.1:111254487-111499487 GCF_027579695.1 Neoarius graeffei | reverse complement strand
CAACGCGACAAGCAATGCGAACTTTGTTGTGTTAGTGTAAGTGTATTTAGTCAGAGAGATAGGAAGATGAATTTACTATCTCTGGTTTAGTGTTTGTTTTCATTTAGTGTTATTCATTTGATATCATCGGATGTTATTGAGCTGTTAGCCTATTGTTGCCTTAATTTTGTGACGTTTCATGATTAAAAAAAAAACCATCCCCCCTTCTGGTTTTTTGACAAATCGCACCCTGGATAGATAGATAGATAGATAGATAGATAGATAGATAGATAGATAGATAGATAGATAGATAGATAGCTATAACTTTATTATCATTGTACAGTAGATCCTAGAAAAAGCTGTGGCACAGCAGTTATGCTCATATCTATATAAGAATAATATCCATGAAATGTATCAGTTGTGAGCCCTGCGATAACCTGGTGACTTGTCCAGGGTGTACCCCACCTCTCGCCCATAGTCAGCTGTGATAGGCTCCAGCTTGCCTGCAAACCTGTATAAAAGGATAAGCGGCTACAGATAATGGATGAATGGATGGATCAGTTGTGATTTAGACCTCATCATAGCACAGAGACAGCACTGGTTAAAGTAGTAAATGACCTATGCGTGGCCTCTGATCAGGGCTGTGTCTCCTTGTGTGTGTTGCTTGAGCTTAGTGCAGTCTTTGACACAACTGATGTCAAAGACATCACATTACAACTATAATGAATTTCTTGTTTACACAGTTGTACTTTGTGACTCTATAGGACACAGTTATAGAAGTGAGTTATTTATAAATCACGCTGTTATCACCCAAATGAGCATGAGTTCCCTTTTGAATCTGGTTCCTCTAAAGGTTTCTTCCTCATGTCATCTCAGGGAGTTTTTCCCACTGTTGCCACAGGCTTGCTCATCAGGGATAAATACATTTAGTAGGGAAAAATAAAAATTATTATACAACCCCGATTCCAAAAAAGTTGGGACAAAGCACAAATTGTAAATAAAAATGGAATGCAATAATTTACAAATCTCAAAAACTGATATTGTATTCACAATAGCGCATAGACAACATATCAAATGTCGAAAGTGAGACATTTAGAAATTTCATGCCAAATATTGGCTCATTTGAAATTTCATGACAGCAACACATCTCAAAAAAGTTGGGACAGGGGCAATAAGAGGCTGGAAAAGTTAAAGGTACAAAAAAGGAACAGCTGGAGGACCAAATTGCAACTCATTAGGTCAATTGGCAATAGGTCATTAACATGACTGGGTATAAAAAGAGCATCTTGGAGTGGCAGCGGCTCTCAGAAGTAAAGCTGGGAAGAGGATCACCAATCCCCCTAATTCTGTGCCGAAAAATAGTGGAGCAATATCAGAAAGGAGTTCGACAGTGTAAAATTGCAAAGAGTTTGAACATATCATCATCTACAGTGCATAATATCATCAAAAGATTCAGAGAATCTGGAAGAATCTCTGTGCGTAAGGGTCAAGGCCGGAAAACCATACTGGGTGCCCGTGATCTTTGGGCCCTTAGACGGCACTGCATCACATACAGGCATGCTTCTGTATTGGAAATCATAAAACGGGCTCATGAATATTTCCAGAGAACATTATCTGTGAACACAATTCACCGTGCCATCCGCCGTTGCCAGCTAAAACTCTATAGTTCAAAGTAGAAGCCGTATCTAAACATGATCCAGAAGCGCAGACGTCTTCTCTGGACCAAGGCTCATTTAAAATGGACTGTGGCAAAGTGGAAAACTGTTCTGTGGGCAGACAAATCAAAATTTGAAGTTCTTTATGGAAATCAGGGACGCCGTGTCATTCGGACTAAAGAGGAGAAGGACGACCCAAGTTGTTATCAGCGCTCAGTTCAGAAGCCTGCATCTCTGATGGTATGAAGTTGCATTAGTGCATGTGGCATGGGCAGCTTACACATCTGGAAAGACACCATCAATGCTGAAAGGTATATCCAGGTTCTAGAGCAACATATGCTCCCATCCAGACGACGTCTCTTTCAGGGAAGACCTTGCATTTTCCAACATGACAATGCCAAACCAAATACTGCATCAATTACAGCATCATGGCTGCGTAGAAGAAGGGTCTGGGTACTGAACTGGCCAGCCTGCAGTCCAGATCTTTCACCCATAGAAAACATTTGGTGCATCATAAAATGGAAGATACAACAAAAAAGACCTAAGACAGTTGAGCAACTAGAATCCTACATTAGACAAGAATGGGTCAACATTCCTATCCCTAAACTTGAGCAACTTGTCTCCTCAGTCCCCAGACGTTTACAGACTGTTGTAAAGAGAAAAGGGGATGTCTCACAGTGGCAAACATGGCCTTGTCCCAATTTTTTTGAGATGTGTTGTTGTCATGAAATTTAAAATCACCTAATTTTTCTCTTTAAATGATACATTTTCTCAGTTTAAACATTTGATATGTCATCTATGTTCTATTCCGAATAAAATATGGAATTTTGAAACTTCCACATCATTGCATTCCGTTTTTATTTACAATTTGTACTTTGTCCCAGCTTTTTTGGAATCGGGGTTGTAGAGTCTATAGATCTTATTATGAAACTTGTTTGCCTTAAGAAGACCATGCCTACCAAATTAGGTTTATATATATATATATATATATATATATATATATATATATATGAAACTGGATGCCAACATTAAAGTAAAATGTCACACCCAGGATCAAACCTTTTTCAGAACCTGATGACTAGCATATCTGATGCAAAGTTTCCTAGCATCTGTGTTCAAAAAATGCAAAATTATCTGCAGAAAACTGTAATCATCTTCCTAACAAATACAAGCCCGATTTCCAGAAAGCTGGTATTTTTCCCCACAATGCAATAAAAACAATAATCTGTTAGTTGTTAATTCACGTGAACCTTTATTTAAGTGACAAAAGTGCAAAGAAAAGATTTCCAATAGTTTTACTGACTAACTTAATTGCATTTTGTAAATATAAAAGAAGTTAGAATTTGATGCCTGCAACACACTCAAAAAAAAAAAAAGTTGGTACAGAGGCAAAATAAGACTGAAAAGTTTATCGGATATTCAAGTAACACTGTTTTGGAAGATTCCACAATATGCAGGTTCATTGGTCACATGACCGGATATAAAAGGAGCAGCACCAAAGGCTCAGTCTTTGCTAGCATGGATGGGGTGTGGCTCACTGCTTTGTATCAAAATTCATGAGCGAATTGTTCGTCAATTCAAAAAGAACATTTCTCAATACAAGATTTTAGCTCTTTCAAAATCTACAGTACATAATATTGTGAATTCAGGAAATTCAGAGACATCTCAGTACATAAAGGGCGAGGCCGGAAACCACTGGTGAATGTGCGTGACCTTTGAGCCCTCAGGTGACACTGCCTGAGAAACCGTCATGCTAATGTGACAAATATAACCACATGGGCTCAGGAGTACTTTGGAAAACTGTTGTCACATAACACAGTACGCCACTCCATCCAGAAATGCAATTTGAAACTGTATTACGCAAGGAGTAATATTACGTAACTGTATTACGCATTCATTAATTAATGCAGAAACGCCATCGAGTTCTCTGGGCCTGAACTCATCTCAGATGGACCGAAAGACAGTGGAAACATGTGCTGTGGTCAGATGAGTCCACATTTCAGCTTGTTTTCAGGAAAACTGGACACCAAGTTCTCAGTGCCAAAGGTGAACACAACCATCCATCTTGTTATCAGAGAAAGGTGCAAAAGCCAGCATCTGTGATGATATGGGGGGGAGGGGGGGCGTCAGTGCACACAGCATGGGTGAGTTGCATCTGTGTAAAGGTACCACTGGCATTAAGGCATATATTGTGATTTTAGAGAAGCATCTCTTCTCAGGAAGTCCATGCTTATTTGAGCAGGACAACACCAGGCCTCATTCTGTACAGGCTCCAGCAGTCTGGCTTCATAGACACAGAGTGCATGTGCTTGACTGGCCTGCTGCCAGTCCAGATCTGTCTCCTATTGAGAATGTATGGCACATCATATGTATGGCGCATTCAAGAGGAGAATCAGACAACGGCGACCACGGACTGTTAAGCAACTGAAGTCTTGTATCAAGCAAGAATGGACAAAAAATAATAATAATAAAAAAAACAATTGCAAAACTATTTATTGTCCTCAGATCCCATAAAATTAAAAAGTGTTATTAAAAGGAAAGATGATGGAATACAATGGTTATAATGTCTCTGTCCCAACTTTTTTTGAGTGTGTTGCAGGGAACAAGTTCTAACTGCGTGTATATTTACAAAATACAATTAAGTTGGTCAGTAAAAGTATTGAAAATCTTTTCTTTGTACTTTTGTGAGTTAAATAAAGGTTTGCATGAATTAACATATCACAGATTTTTGTTTTTAATTCAGTTTTGGAAAACATCCTACCTTTTCTGGAAATGGGATTTGTATGGGATTTGCTCTGGGGCGGCACGGTGGTGTAGTGGTTAGCGCTGTCGCCTCACAGCAAGAAGGTCCGGGTTTGAGCCCCGTGGCCGGCGAGGGCCTTTCTGTGCGGAGTTTGCATGTTCTCCCTGTGTCCACGTGGGTTTCCTCCGGGTGCTCCGGTTTCCCCCACAGTCCAAAGACATGCAGGTTAGGTTAACTGGTGACTCTAAATTGACCGTAGGTGTGAATGTGAGTGTGAATGGTTGTCTGTGTCTATGTGTCAGCCCTGTGATGACCTGGCGACTTGTCCAGGGTGTACCCCGCCTTTCGCCCGTAGTCAACTGGGATAGGCTCCAGCTTGCCTGCGACCCTGTAGAACAGGATAAAGCAGCTACAGATAATTGCTCTGGGGCTCTAATGGTAAATGGATGACTGTCCTACTGATCCAACTTTCACACTTTGTGTAACAAAGCAGTTTGGGTAACTAATTATAACCATGTAATTTAATTTACTGAATAAACTGCCACACATGGAGTGTGCAAGGATATTACATGGAAGTAATTTTTTGTCGCTATTAAAGAGTACACAGATCACAGGCAGATTCATCCACCAGCTTGTATAACGCAAGATAAGAGCTGTATATGATAATGTTTAACCTGAGAGAGCTATAATAACTCTTTGGCATGTGATTGGGTCACACACTGAACCAGGAAATTCTGGTTGAATTACCAGATGAAAAACAAACTTCAGCATTTTGGGAGATGTGATAAAATGTTAGAAGGTGGATGTTAAACCTCTACAATAAATTGTTTAACATTTAAGCCTTTAATTAAACCTTTAATATAATGTTTTGGCTACAAAGAAATCACTTCTGCTCCAAATAAGGAACTGTCTACTGAATGCTGTAAATGCTGTATTGATGTTATATACGGTGGTGTAGTGGTTAGCACGGTCACCTCACAGCAAGAAGGTTCCAGGTTTGAACCCAGTGGCCGGCGAGGGCCTTTCTGTGTGGAGTTTGTATGTTCTCCCCATGTCTGCATGGGTGAGGTGCCCTTGAGCAAGGTACCTGACCCCTGACTGCTCCCCGGGCACTCTGGTGTGGCTGCCCACTGCTCTGAGTGTGTGCGTGTGTTCACTGCTTCAGATGGGTTAAATGCAGAGGATGAATTTCACTGTGCTTGAAGTGTGCATGTGACAAATAAAGATTTTTCTTCTTCATAATGTGAGTGATATATTCAGGCAATTTATATTTATAGAATTTGTCTTTCTAAATATACAACTGGTATCAGAGCTTGCTCAACGTTTCTATTGCTCAACCTAAGTATTGAGTACAGTGGTGCTTGAAAGTTTGTGAACCCTTTAGAATTTTCTATATTTCTGCATAAATATGACCTAAAACATCATCAGATTTTCACACAAGTCCTAAAAGTAGATAAAGAGAACCCAGTTAAACAAATGAGACAAAAATATTATACTTGGTCATTTATTTATTGAGGAAAATGATCCAATATTACATATATGTGAGTGGCAAAAGTATGTGAACCTCTAGGATTTCTGAGGACCTCAGAAAAAGCGTTGTTGATGCTCATCAGGCTGGAAAAGGTTACAAAACCACCTCTAAAGAGTTTGGACTCCACCAATCCATAGTCAGACAGATTGTGTACAAATGGAGGAAATTAAATACCATTGTTACCCTCCCCAGGAGTGGTCGACCAACAAAGATCACTCCAAGAGCAAGGCGTGTAATAGTTGGCGAGGTCACAAAGGACCCCAGGGTAACTTCTAAGCAACTGAAGGCCTCTCTCACATTGGCTAATGTTAATGTTCATGAGTCCACCATCAGGAGAACACTGAACAACAATGGTGTGCTTGGCAGGGTTGCAAGGAGAAAGCCACTGCTCTCCAAAAAGAACATTGTTGCTTGTCTCCAGTTTGCAAAAGATCACGTGGACGAGCCAGAAGGCTACTGGAAAAATGCTTTGTGGATGGATAAGACCAAATTAAACACTGCATTCCTGCAGAAGAATTTGATCCTATCTGTGAAACATGGTGGTGGTAGTATCATGGTTTGGGCCTGTTTTGCTGCATCTGGGCCAGGATGGCTTGCCATCATTGATGGAACAGTGAATTCTGAATTATACCAGCAAATTCTAACAGAAAATATCAGGACATCTGTCCATGAACTGAATCTCAAGAGAAGGTGGGTCATGCAGCAAGACAATGACCCTAAGCACACAAGTCATTCTACCAAAGAATGGTTAAAGAAGAACAAAGTTAATGTTTTGGAATGGCCAAGTCAAAGTTCTGACCTTAATCCAATCGAAATGTTGTGAAAGGATCTGAAGCAAGCAGTTCATGTGAGGAAACCCACCAACATCCCAGAACTGAAGCTGTTCTGTATGGAGGAATGGGCTAAAATTCCTCCAAGCCGGCGTGCAGGACTGATCAAACCAGAAACATCTAGTTGCAGTTATTGCTGCACAAGGGGGTCACACCAGATACTGAAAGCCAAGGTTCACATACTTTTGCCACTCGTGGATATGTAATATTGGATCATTTTCCTCAATAAACAAATGACCAAGTATAATATTTTTGTCTCATTTGTTTAACTGGGTTCTCTATATCTACTTTTAGGACTTATGTGAAAATCTGATGATGTTTTCGGTCATATTTATGAAGAAATATAGAAAATTCTAAAGGGTTCACAAACTTTCAAGCACCACTGTATTTATCACAGGTTATGCAGCTGAGGTCAAAAGTTTAAAGACATTCAACCTCTGTTTTTTTTCACAACTCCAAACATTTCATGTGTTAAGTCAATTAGGGTGTCTATTTCCATTAGAGGTGATTTCAAAATAAGATGCAAATGGTGGATTTATTTCAGTTGTTATTTACTAGATCAGATTTTTGGTTTATATATAGGTGGGTTGCATCTGACGTCACATCCGGCTCATGAGATATGCAAGACATGAAGTGGTGGTCAGCTGAGCTCACTGTTTACAAAGTGTTACTATCTCTGGCGTGCCTTGCTAGTTATTAAAATGCCCTACACTTGTGTTGTTTTGGGTTGTTTGAATCAAACAAACCATGAAACTGATAAAAGTTTCTTCCGGGTTCCCAGTGAAGTGATAAAGGGTGAAAGAGCAAAGGATTTTGCCAAAAGGCAATGAGAAAGGTGGCTCTTAAACCTTTCGCTCCGATGGAGTTGAAGAATGCTCGAGTTTGCAGTGATCACTTCGTGAAAGGTTTGTAACTTCCTCTGATTTACTTCGTTTGGATTTGCAAATCACTTATCTCACCATTTTCTGTTATTTTGTGATGTTTCGAAGGAAGTTCAGCAGATGCTTAAGTCCTCAGATGTGTTTTGTTTACTGTTTGATTGTAAACTAACACATATATTTTCACTTTATTTATCAGGATGTCTTAGCAATCTTTACAAGCATGATGATGTAGATTGGGCTCCTGCACCGAACTCGAGATAAGATAATCGAGGCGATCCACATAAATGCAAAAGCAAAGCTCATGAGTTAACAGCACGAAACTGTTACAGTGAGCCGTGATAATGTTTCTGTCATGTTTCACCAATACCCAGGTCTTTAAAGGGGTTTCTGTGGATCTTTCTGAATGATTTAGCTGGAAGAGAAGAGCAGGGAGGATTGAGAATTGAGCGGCTGTGGTTTGTTTACACACGATGGTAAAACTTGCAGTGTCCTAGCAATCATCGCAAAGATGCATACATAAAGCCCAGAAATTCCTTCTTACCTGGGCAAAAATGAAACAGGATTTATCTTGTAGTGTCCTGATCCCCAGATCTTTAACCCAGCCACATATAAAAAGTTGTACTCCTCCATGCTCTTCCAGGTTTTCTTCTGTGTGTCTGTGTAGAACGATGTCTGCAGCACCAGGTACATGAGATGTTGGAAAACTCAATGGATGGACAATTTTTCAACTCATAGGAAAAATCCTTCTTTGCTAGTGTGTAAGGATCTAATCCCATTGCAAAGAGCAACTTTTTGAAGGTATCTTGACCGTGCATTGGCCTCTAAACTGCAAAAATAGTTGGAGACAGTTTCACTAGCTCTTCGCATAATGGCAGCCAAATTGGTTTTCCTGACCACCACTTCATTTGCCTGAAGTAAACTCGCAAGCAAAAGTCACATGACTGAATACAACCTACATTGTCATTTAATTGCTTATCTCAGACCAAATGCTTTGGTAGCTTTCCACAAGCCTTTCACAATAGATCATGGGCCTTCTCTCTCAGACATGCTTTTTCAGTTCAGTCCAGAAATTTTTTTCTGAGATTCAGGGCTTTGTGATGACCACTTCAGTACTTTCATTTTGTTATCTTCAAGCCAATTTGTTCCAACTCTGGAAGGGTGATTAGGATCATCGTCCTGCTCGACAACCAAGTTCCAAGTTTTAACTTTCTGGCTGACTTGAGGTGTTGCGTCAGTATTTCTAGATAATCCTCATTCCTTGTGAAATGTATAGTAACATATACAGTAATATAGTAAAATATAGTAGCATGAATTGTGTAGAGTTGTAAAAAAGTTTCTTTGAACATCCTTAACTGGTGTCCACTGTATTTGTTTCTCAGTCACATTCTCGTGCACTAAAATTCTCGTGTCCTGACCTAGGCACTGGCTTGAATTTATTTTCGGGGTGTGACTTTGGCTTTTGAACTGTGTATTTTTTTTTATTTTGAATATTAAAACTGCATAGCCATATGGCCAAAAGTATTTGGACACCCGACAACTGAACATCCCATTCCAAAACCTTGGGCATTAATATGTACTTTTCTTTCCCCCTTTATAACAGCCTCCAGTCTTCTGAGAAGGCTTTCCAATATATTTTGGACCATAGCTGTGGGGACTTGTCCATTCCTTCCCCAGATCACTGATGTCCAGCAAGAAGTCCTGCGTGAAGTTGGCATTCCAGTTCATCCCAAAGGTGTTCAGTAAGGTAGAGGTCAGTCATGGCTCTGTGCAGGACATTCAAGTTCTTCCACTCCAACCTGAACACACCATGTCTTCATGGAGTGTTTTGTGCACAGGGCCATTGTCATGCTGGAACAGGTTTGGGCCTTTTAGTAAAAGTGAAGGGAAATTGTAATGCTACAGCATACATAAACATTTTATACAATTGTGTGCTTCCAACTTTGTGGAAGAATCACATATGGGTGCAATGATCAAGTGTCCACATACTTTTGGCCATATAGTTTAGCTAGCCTAAGCTAACCTCTGGTGAAGGATGCAGTGCCACATTTTATGCCCTTTCTCTCAGTTTATAAGGATGAAGAGGTTGGCATTGTGCTTCCTTCGAGTCCTATGAAGCTGGGTGTCCCACTGTTGGGATTTGAACTCCTAACCCTTTAATTAAAGTGCAAAGTGTGAAATGCTTGCTCTCATTTTCGTACAAAAGGTTAATGGCTATAGTAATAATTAACCTTTCAGTTACGTTTGCTAATTTTTAACAAGGAAACAAACAGTATAACACAAAGACATATTAACCCAGAAGCTGTTATACATTGAACCCGGAAATTTTTTGACCCTTTGATTTATCTCACCATTGATATATTGTCTTGTTTTATTATAGTGCATCAACACACAACAGCTCAGTGGCTCAGGATCACTTCAGCTGTCCAATCTGCCTAGTCTTACTGAAGAGTCCAGTGACTACAGCTCGTGGACACAGTTTGTGTCAGGACTTTATTGGAGGCTGCTCAAACCTTCACTCCAAGACCTGATCTTGAAGAAAAATGTGATGATTGCTGAATGACAGAAGCTGAAGATGACAGCTTATGATAAATATCTAGAGTGTGATTCCTGCACTGGGAGAAAATACAAAGCCATCAAGTCGTGTCTGGTGTGTCTGGTCTCTTTCTGTGAAACTCACCTCCAGCCTCATTATGAATCTCCTGCCTTTAAGAAGCACAAGCTGGTCGACGCCTCTAGACAACTCCAGGAGCAGATCTGCTCTCAGCATGACAAACTGCTGGAGGTTTACTGTCACACTGATCAGCAGTGTATCTGTGCATTGTGTATGTTAGATAAACATAAAGGACATGACACAGTATCAGCTGCAGCAGGACGAGCTGAGAAACAGGTAATGGTAGATTAAGAAAACATACATTTTCCTGATTTGTAGCTGGCACTCACATTGGCATGTTTTAAATTAAATGGTATTTTTGCAGAGGCAGTTGGCAGCAATGCATCAAGAATCCCAGCAGAGAATCCAGTACAAGGAGAATAAGCTTGAGGAGCTGAGGAAGGCTGTGAGATCTTACAAGGTGAGTTCAGAGGAGAAAACTACAGTAATACAGTTGCTAGGTGCCGCACAAGTTGTTTCAAGATCAAGCAAGTCTCCTCTATTCATCTAATCAATTTTTCGCTAATGGAAAAAAATGTCTTGGGTCCAAAAACTAGAGTTCATTAGGTCCTCTGTTTCTTTGTATCTGCTCAAAGGGGTCTGCACAGGCAGCAGTGGAGGAAAGTGAGAGGATCTTCACTGATCTGGTCAGATCCTTTGTGAAAAGACATAACGAACTGATACGGCTGATGAAAGCTCAGGAGAAAGCTGCAGTGAGTCGAGCTGAAGAAGCCATGAAGCAACTGGAGCAGGGGATTGCAGATCTGAAGAGAAGAAATGCCGAGCTGGAGAGGCTTTCACACACAGAAGATCCTGTCCATTTCCTCCAGGTAACTGAACCATTGCAGTTTAGTAAAGAGACTAAACAGGATGACATGCCGCTATTTACTGATTTACTTTTTGTTGAATGTACATACTTTACTTAAGTGGAAAAGCTGCCCTTAATTTGAGAGAGAGAGAGAGAGAGAGAGAGAGAGAGAAAGTAGGTGTGGCCAAGTGTTTTATCGGTGTCCATGCCCTTGCCAGAACCAGGAAATATCAGAACCACTTGGTTGATGAAAGCTGTCAGATTTCTTTTTTTTTCCTTCTTTATGAAATGATCTTGGTTCTCTTCATGTAAACCTCTGATTCCATGCAGATTTTTCAGTTTGCCTCGGCGCCTCCTGTACCTGCAAACATCCCCCCCATCATACTTAGTTCTTTCCACCCTTTCAACAATGTAGTAAAGTCTGTGTCTCAGCTGAGAGACAAACTTGAAGAATTCTATCGAGAGGACTTTGAGAAGATATCAAGTAGAGGTAATACAATTCATGAAAAAAACCCATTTATCATATATGATACCATGATTCTCAATTCTGACTGATCAAAAGGTGTTGATTGTGGGATAATAAAGGTCTTCTTATCTTATCTTATCTTATCTTATCTTATCTTATCTTATCTTATCTTATCTTATCTTATCTTATCTTGTATGGTTTGGAGACAGTGGCACTGATAAAAAGACAGGAGGCTGAAACTGAACTGGAGGTAGCAGAATTGAAGATGTTGAGATTCTCATTGGGAGAGACAAATTTGGACAGGATTAGAAATGAGTATATTAGGGGGACAGGACATGTAGGACGGCCTTGGAGACAAAGTGAGAAAGGTGAGATTGAGATGGTTTGGACACATACATAGGAGAAATCCAGGGTATATTGGGAAAAGAATGATGGAGATGGAGTTGGCAGGTAGAAGGAAAAGAGGAAGAGCAAAGATGAGATTTATGGATGTGGTGAAGGAGGACATGAGGATGGTTGGTGTGACAGAAAAACATACAGAGGACAGGAGGAGATGGAGGGACATTATCTGCTGTGGAGACAGGAACAACCAAAAGAAGCAGAAGAAGAAGCAGAAGAGCAGCTCTGACAGAAGTGCAGCTGCAAATCCCAGGTTTATATTGACGGCTTATTCATAGGGATGGACTTTTGGGTTTCTATGTTTGTGCACAAACATGGGGGTATCAACCCACAAAAACAAGACACCCAGTCAGTTTGTTTTGTGCTGCCTATTTCAGAAAATATGCTTCAACAAGCTGTTCAAATTTGACTCTTCTTTCTAGATCATTAGAATTATGTCAGCCCCTCATCCATTCATGGTTTGAGAACTGCCTTTGTGAATGAATATTCATGAGGAAAGTGCTACCTGATTGGCCAGTATAAGAGGGGGGTAGGGTGAGCAGCGACTCATTATCATTTAAAGAAACAGGCTGTTCCTCAAATAGATGACTTTCAACCTGATCAAAATGTGCTACGTCATGAGCGTCCGCCATGATGGTAGATATACAAAGCAACTAGGATGGCAGCCGCTGAAAGTGTGTCTGTAAACAATGCTGAATTTTCTCAGTATTACCACGATTTGAACACTCGAGCAAAGATTCGATACAAAGAGAAGATAGATATGTGTGGTTTTGACCCATATTATTTAAAAAAGTCAGACTTTTCTGAAGATAAGACGCTTCTACTGACCATCGAGTACCCAGATATCGCGTTCTATCTGGTTTGGCTGCCAAAGAATCAAGTCCGACACTGGATGAAACATAGCCCATTTTCTGAGTGGGTGCCCAGTCTGGATTGTTTCTATCATATAACTTTGCTAGTGCTCCTAGAAGCGAAATGGTAATACACATGTTAAAATTATAACAATGACCGAGTGAACCACGACAAGAGAACGCTCATTTTACAGCAAAATTCTAGCAACACGAAATAAAATTCTTCCATGATATTATTGAGAAAGCTTTTGAATCTCACCTGAGATAAAATGATTACTGCAAACACGAGCTGTTTTGGTTTTAGCCTCTGTTAGATCAGCCCTGATGATGTTGTTCAGCTGTGCTTGTCTCCTCTCCGTACTAAGCCTCAGAGTTTCCTCACCCTCTTTCCGAATCACAGACGGAATTCTAAAAAATTGGAACATGCCACGGCCACGAGTACTGTTGTGACTACAATCATATACAGCACAAAGATATGGCCTAGCTAAAAGAACACTTAAAGCGGTGGAAAAACAAAGAGAGTCGCGCACGCATTTTGTTTGGAATGTTGCTTGACCCCACATTTGTATATCCACCAACATGGCCGACATCTGGGTTTCTATTTTGCTTTGACGTCACTTGCAAGTCAAGGATTGGCCATTTTTTAAACAGGGCTATTTAGATACAGTGAGAATGAGCTGTGGTGTTTTATCCTTGGGGTATTTTGACCAAAGCATGTCACAGATATTTTATTAAGACTTCAGGGAACTGTGTCAACATGTGCAAAAGGCGTATAATATGTCATCATAAAGAGAAAGAAAAAAGACAGAAGCAGTTGCCATGTGAAAGCCATGGGGGTGGTTAGAGATGCAACTTTAGGACCTCAAGGTCACCGGTTTGATTCCCTGGACCAGTAGGAATGGCTGAAGTGCTCTTGAGCAAGGCACCGAACCCCTAACTGCTCCCCAGGCTGCTCTGGGTACGTTGTATGTTACTCTGGATAAGAGTGTCTGCTAAATGCTTGTAATGTAATGTGATGTAATGAAAAGGAAGAGCTGTCTGGTGAGTAAGAATTGGGGGAAAAACGACAAAAAAATCTAGCTTGAAGGTATTAATGATGTTGAGTTTAGCATGGACGCAACTGATGAATGCTTTTGTTTCTGCAGTAATGGAAGTTGATATTATTCTCCCAGATGACCATCAAACCAGAGAAGAGTTTCTAAAATGTAAGTCTGTCCCATGTATGACATGTAGGCACAAATCAAACAAAGGGCATTTCAGAGACATCATTAATTACTGACTCTATAGTTATTGATCACAACCTCAGTTCCAAAAAAGTTGGGACACTGTGTAAAAAATAAATAAAAACCAAATGTGAAAATTTGCAAATCATGGAAACCCTATATTTAACTGAAAATAGTAAAAAGACAACATACTGTATCAAATGTTGAAACTGAGAAATTTTATTGCTTTTTAAAAAATATACAACCCCGGTTCCAAAAAAGTTGGGACAAAGTACAAATTGTAAATAAAAACGGAATGCAATGATGTGAAAGTTTAAAAATTCCATATTTTATTCAGAATAGAACATAGATGACATATCAAATGTTTAAACTTAGAAAATGTATCATTTAAAGAGAAAAATTAGGTGAGTTTAAATTTCATGAGGACAACACATCTCAAAATAGTTGGGACAAGGCCATGTTTGCCACTGTGAGACATCCCCTTTTCTCTTTACAACAGTCTGTAAACGTCTGGGGACTGAGGAGACAAGTTGCTCAAGTTTAGGGATAGGAATGTTGACCCATTCTTGTCTAATGTAGGATTCTAGTTGCTCAACTGTCTTAGGTCTTTTTTGTCGTATCTTCCGTTTTATGATGCGCCAAATGTTTTCTATGGGTGAAAGATCTGGACTGCAGGCTGGCCAGTTCAGTACCTGGACCCTTCTTCTACGCAGCCATGATGCTGTAATTGATGCAGTATGTGGTTTGGCATTGTCATGTTGGAAAATGCAAGGTCTTCCCTGAAAGAGACGTCATCTGGATGGGAGCATATGTTGCTCTAGAACCTGGATATACCTTTCAGCATTGATGGTGTCTTTCCAGATGTATAAGCTGCCCTTGCCACATACACTAATGCAACCCCATACCATCAGAGATGCAGGCTTCTGAACTGAGCGCTGATAACAACTTGGGTCGTCCTTCTCCTCTTTAGTCCAAATGACACAGCGTCCCTGATTTCCATAAAGAACTTCAAATTTTGATTCGTCTGACCACAGAACAGTTTTCCACTTTGCCACAGTCCATTTTAAATAAGCCTTGGCCCAGAGAAGACGTCTGCGCTTCTGGATCATGTTTAGATACGGCTTCTTCTTTGAACTATAGAGTTTTAGCTGGCAACGGCGGATGGCACGGTGAATTGTGTTCACAGATAATGTTCTCTGGAAATATTCCTGAGCCCATTTTGTGATTTCCAATACAGAAGCATGCCTGTATGTGATGCAGTGCCGTCTAAGGGCCCGAAGATCACGGGCACCCAGTATAGTTTTCTGGCCTTGACCCTTACGCACAGAGATTCTTCCAGAGTCTCTGAATCTTTTGATGATATTATGCACTGTAGATGATGATATATTCAAACTCTTTGCAATTTTACACTGTCAAACTCCTTTCTGATGTTGCTCCACTATTTGTCGGCGCAGAATTAGGGGAATTGGTGATCCTCTTCCCATCTTTACTTCTGAGAGCCGCTGCCACTCCAAGATGCTCTTTTTATACCCAGTCATGTTAATGACCTATTGCCAATTGACCAAATGAGTTGCAATTTGGTCCTCCAGCTGTTCCTTTTTTGTACCTTTAACTTTTCCAGCCTCTTATTGCCCCTGTCCCAACTTTTTTGAGATGTGTTGCTGTCATGAAATTTCAAATGAGCCAATATTTGGCATGAAATTTCAAAATGTCTCATTTTCGACATTTGATATGTTGTCTATGTTCTATTGTGAATACAATATCAGTTTTTGAGATTTGTAAATTATTGCATTCTGTTTTTATTTACAGTTTGTACTTTGTCCCAACTTTTTTGGACTCGGGGTTGTATATGCTCATTTTGAGTTTGACATCAGCAACACATTTCAGAAAAGTTGGGACGGGCAACAAAAGACTGAAAAAGTTCTGTCATGCTAAAAAAAAAAACCCTAAGTTGGTTAATTCGCGGGCGGCACAGTGGTGTAGTGGTTAGCGCTGTCGCCTCACAGCAAGAAGGTCCGGGTTCGAGCCCTGTGGCCGACGAGGGCCTTTCTGTGCAGAGTTTGCATGTTCTCCCCGTGTCCATGTGGGTTTCCTCTGGGTGCTCCGGTTTGGTCCTCCAGCTGTTCCTTTTTTGTACCTTTAACTTTTCCAGCCTCTTATTGCCCCTGTCCCAACTTTTTTGAGATGTGTTGCTGTCATGAAATTTCAAATGAGCCAATATGAGCCAAAATGAGAAAGGCCCTCCCCGACGAGGGCCTTTCTGTGCGGAGTTTGCATGTTCTCCCCGTGTCCGCGTGGGTTTCCTCCGGGTGCTCCGGTTTCCCCCACAGTCCAAAGACATGCAGGTTAGGTTAACTGGTGACTCTAAATTGGCCGTAGGTGTGAATGTGAGTGTGAATGATTGTCTGTGTCTATGTGTCAGCCCTGTGATGACCTGGCTGGCGACTTGTCCAGGGTGTACCCCGCCTTTCACCCGTAGTCAGCTGGGATAGGCTCCAGCTTGCCTGCGACCCTGTAGAACAGGATAAAGCATCTAGAGATAATGAGATGAGATGGTTAATTGGCAACAGGTCATTAAGATGATTGGGTATAAAAAGAGCATCCCAGAGAGGTGGAGTGTCTCAGAAGTAAAGATGGGGACGGGTTTACTGCTCTGTGAAAGACTGTGTGGGCAAACAGTGCAACAATTTAAGAATAACGTTCCTCAATGTAAAACTGCAAAGAATTTGTGGATCGCATCATCTATGGTCCATAATGTCATTAAAAGATTCAGAGAATCTGGAGAAATCTCTGTATGCAAGATACAAGGCTGAAAACTGACATTGGTTGCCTGTGATCTTCAGGCCTTCAGGAGACACTGCATTAAAAGCAGACACATGTCTGTAGTGGAAATCACTGTATGGGCTCAGGAACACTTCAGAAAACCATCGTCTGTGATAACACTTAATTACTGCATCCATAAATGCAAGTTAAAACCAGATATAAACAATATCCAGAAACACCACCACCTTCTCTGGGCCTGAGCTCTTTTATGATAGACTGAGGCGAAGTGGAAAACTGTCCCGAGGTCTGACGAATCAAAAGTAGAAACTCTTTTTAGAAATCATGAACAGCACATCTTTCAGGCTAAAGAGGAGAGGGACCATCCAGCTTGTTATCATTTCACTGGTCAAAAGCCAGGATCTGTGATGGTATGAGGACGCATTAGTGCACATGACATGGGTAGCTTATCCATCTGGTAAGACATCATTAATGCTGAATGATATAAACACATTTCAGAGCAATATGCTGCCATCCAGACAAAATCTTTTTCAGGGAAGGCCTTCCTTCTTTCAGCAAGACAATGCCAAACCACTTTCTGCACATATTAAAACTGCATGGCTCTGTAGTAAGAGTCCAGGTGCTAAACTAGCCTGCCTGCAGTCCAGACCTGTCTCCCATTTAAAATATTTGGTGTGTTATGACGTGTAAAATATGACAAAGGAGACCCAAACTGTTGAGCAACTGAAATTGTATATCAGGTAAGAATGGGACAACATTTCTCTTTCAAAACTACAGCAATTGGTCTCCTCAGTTCCCAAATGTTTACAGAGTGTTGTTAAAAGTATAGGTGATGAAACGCAGTGGTAAACGTGCCCCTGTTCCAACTTTTTTGAAATGTGTTGCTGACATCAAATTCAAAGTGAGCATATATTTTTTCAAAAAACAATAAAATTTCTCAGTTTCAACATTTGATATGTTGTCTTTGTACCATTTTCAATTAAATATAGGGTTTCCATGAAAGCTGAAATATTTAACATGCAGATTATTTTTTATTTCTCTCAGATTCCTGTCAGTTCACTCTGGATCCAAACACAGCTAATAATCTCCTCTGTCTGTCTGAGAGGAATACAGTGGTGACTTGCAGTGAAACAGCACAGCAGTATCCTGATCATGCTGAGAGATTCGACAATTACTGGCAGGTGTTGTGTCGAGAGGGTGTGTGTGGACGCTGTTACTGGGAGGTTGAGTGGAGCGGACATGACGGGGTTTCTATAGCATTGTCGTATAAAAGCATCAGCAGGAAAGGAAACTTTGTTCAATGTGTCTTTGGATCCAGCGATCAGTCCTGGAGATTGCTGTGCACGCCATCCTACTACTCGTTCTATCACAGATGTATAGAAACTAAAATCCCTGTTGAGCCCAGCTCCTCGAGGATAGGCGTGTATGTGGACCATGTGGCAGGAATTCTGTCCTTCTACAGCGTTTCTCACACGATGAAGCTCCTCCACAGAGTTCACACCACATTCACTCAGCCTCTTTATCCCGGGTTTTTGGTTTGTAAAGGATCAGCGATTAAACTACTTAATTAAACTGGTTAAGGTGAAATACTACACAGGGAGGCACGGTGGTGTAGTGGTTAGCACTGTTGCAGCAAGAAGGTCCTGGGTTCGAGCCCAGCAGCCAGCGAGGGCCTTTCTGTGTGGAATTTGCATGTTCTCCCCGTGTCTGTGTGGGTTTCCTCCGGGTGCTCCGGTTTCCCCCACAGTCCAAAGACATGCAGGTTAGGTTAACTGGTGACTCTAAATTGACCGTAGGTGTGAATGTGAGTGTGAATGGTTGTCTGTGTCTATGTGTCAGCCCTGCAATGACCCGGCGACTTGTCCAGGGTGTACCCCGCCTCTCACCCACAGTCAACTGGGATAGGCTCCAGCTTGCCTGCGACCCTGTAGGACAGGATAAGCGGCTACAGATAATGGATGGATGGAAATACTACACAAAATTCTTTTTAAGCAATAGATATAACAAATTTCACCAGGTGATTGCTGGTATTTGTAGTATTCTTAAAATTTGCATTTATTTATGCAAATAAGACATTTGTGTAATTCAGTGTACAGAAATTTGCATAATTCATAAGACAAACAAAACATTTTTATCAATGTTTATTTTGGTGTGAAGACTCTTTCAAGAGAAAAACATTTACAGAAAAGTTTGTTGGAAAAAATATATATTTTTTAATTGATTAATCAAGAAAATAGCATATACTGTAATAAAATATTTTCTGCCATATTACAATATAAAACCCAACATAAATTGTTGGGATGGTATGTTGAAATGGAAATTAAAACTGAAAATTATGATTTATAAATAATCTTTGAACTGTATTGCACTCAAAACAATACAACAGCACATTATTTGATGTTTTACCTCATTAATTTTATTGTGTATGTTTTTTTTAATTTCAATTTTGATTCTTGTAAAACATTTCATAAAAAGTTTTGGACAGTAAAGAATTTCTGACTTTATAATGTTTCCATTCCTTCTCACAACACTTCAAAGATGTTTAAGGACTGAAGACACCAAGTGATGAAGTGTTTCAGGTGTTATTTTGTCCCGTTCTTCTGTAAACAGGTCTTAAGGTATGTAACAGTACGGGGTCGTCGTTGTCATACTTTTCATTTCTAAATTCTCCACATATTCTCTATTGAGGACAGAGAGGACACGCCCTCTTCTTCCACAGCCACGCATTTGTAATGTGAGCAGAATGTGGTTTTGCATCGTCTTGTTGAAATCTCCCTGGAAAAGATGTCGTCTTGAAGGCAACATATGTTTCTCCAAAATCTGAATGTACTTTTCTGCATTAATGCTCCATCACAGAAGTTAGCTTTACCAAGGGCATTGACATAACCCCATACCTTAACACACCCTGGCTTTTGGACATGTTCCCAGTAACAGTTCTGGTGGATGGTCCTTTTTGTCTTTGGTCTGGAGTACACAGTCAGTACGTTTACATGCACATCCAAATCGAGCTACTGCCGGTAATCGAGCTAAGGGTCCCAGCAGGGGTGCCAGAGAAATCCAATCCTATATGCACACAAGGAAATCGAGCTATTGTGTGAGGTACATTGTGCACCCGAGCCACAGGTGGCGCTACACGCCCCATCGTGTTGGTACACTTCCGGTTCTCGTCATGAAGAAGAGCTATTCAAGAGTGTAAACAAAGTTATCAGTTCCATGTTCTCCATTGCGCGTTTTTTTCCCGTCCATGAATTTTAATATATTCAACTCCTTAAGCTGAATGAGCATGAACTCTGTCTCCTCATTGCTCCAGAAGTGCACATTTCTGCTCACCATTTTCTCTTCTTCGTTTGTTCCTCCTGACCTCTTCTGCTGCTCGCTACTACTGTTGTCATGCCGACCGAGGCTGTCGTGTTTCCCGCTTGTGGTCTCGTCACTCGTCACTTCCGGAAGGGGCAGTGCTGAAGTAAGTAGCTCGACTACGTAGCTTGATAGGGTATACATGCACTAAGTAGCTCGGCAAAAATCGCATAATCTAGGTCGTGTAGCTTGATTACGAGAAATCAAGTTCGGTTCAATTTCAGCCGAGCTAAGGTGTTTCCATGGCATTTAGAACTTCGATTTCAGTCGAGCAACGGCAGAAATTCGATTTTCTCTATGTGTATGTAAACGACTGTCCATTTCTTCCAAAAAAATGACCTGATTTGTCTGACTACAATACACGTTTCCACTGTGTGATGGTCCATCCCAGATGCCTCTGAGCCCAGTGCTTGAGTATGCATGTGACAAATAAATGCTTCTTCTTATTATTGGACTTCAAAGTAGGACCTTTGTAGGGTCAGAAAGGTACATATTTTGTTCCCAAGCAGTATATAAAGGGTCCAAATAAGTACCTTAGAGGGTACTGATTCAGTGACAAGCCATTGTAGCCCTAAAGGCACAATAATTAACAGTTATTCCACAAAATCGAGTCGTACATGAGCTGATAGCTGATGAGGCGCATAGCTCCGAGTTGTCTATAAACCATGTACAACTAGATTGAGTGAAATAACTCTTTTATTCTATCCACATTCACTGGATTTTGAGAAATGGAGCATTTTTATTGTTATTTTTTGCAAATTTGATAAATAAAAATTTTATACAAAACGTCCGACAAAATCATTTCCACTTAGAATGTAAACAAACCGGCGAAATGACAGGAATGATTTGTGAAAAATGTGATAATAATAATTCTTGAAAAATATAAAAAAGATACATTCTTACCATCAAATACTTTCATTCCATATTTTGTTGCTTTTTTCTTTTCTTTTTTTGGGGGGAGGTGGTTCTTCTTCTTCTTCTTCTTTAGGGCTTTTTGACGGTTGGCAAACCAACTTAAAGGTACATTGTTGTTGAGACAGACTCAGAAAAACGACAATTCTACAATTCTGTAGTTATTTTTCTGACATTTAGCAACTATTGTGAGCTTCATCATGTGACTGCTTGATCCTCTTTGCTCATGATTTATGCATGTTTTACATCTGATTAAACTTATTTCTTCACCTATTAAAAAAAAGAAGTCAGTTTTCACACTTTGACCAGTCAATTCTTTTAAATAGGTTTAAAAATTTTTTTTTTTTGGGGGGGGACTTTAAATTAAGTGCAACCATTACCATGACACCTGAAATCTCCCAATGTATTTCCAGGGGTGGACAGTAACGAAGTACATTTACTTAAGTACTGTACGTAAGTACACTTTTTGAGTATCTGTACTTTACTTGAGTATGATTTTTTTGGAAACTTATGACTTTAACTTCACTACATTTGAAAGACAAATATCGTACTTTTTACTCCACTACATTTCTATCAAGGCCCTCGTTACTCTATAGCTGTGTTCACATATATACCGGTACGATATACCCTGTCCACACTAGGGATTTTGTACCGATACGATACTACTTTCGTACCGCAACACCTGTCCACACTAGCAACTATACTGGTACTGGTATAACTGTATCGATACAAAGTATACCGGTACAGTTTAGTGCATCTGTCCACACTAGCGAGAAATGTTTGCAGTTTTCTTTCACGGTAGTTGAAATGCGCGTGCGCGAAATGTTTCCGTGGTTACCGAGTAACTTCCTTCCGAGAATATGGCGGATGAAACAACGTGTGTGTGCTTTTTGTTGTCAATGTACAGTCTGTCGGCACTGCTCCGGAGTGCGACCGGCCGCATCTTCGCCCATGAAGCGGCGGAGATCACTCGACAGTTGTCTGTACACGTCGATATTTCAACGTGTACCCCTCAACTGTTCCTGGCATTGCTCATCTCCCCAAAGCTCCAACAAACACATAACTTCGTCTTTGCTCCATGTAGCTCCACGGTTGTTTTGAGCCATTTTGACGTTTTATTTACAGCTGGAAAGCACGTCCGTATTGTATTGTATGAATAACCCGGAAGAAGTAGGAATGGTTCATTGCGCATGCGCATTATATTTGTATCGATACAGAACTGCTTCATCTGTCCACACTACAGCAAAGCGCTACAGTACCGATACTGTACCGGTACAAAACCCATACATTTGTGGGTTTCGTACTGATACAGTTATACCGCTACAGTACCGGAATAGTTGCTAGTGTGGACAGGTGTTGCGGTACGAAAGTAGTATCGTATTGGTACAAAATCCCTAGTGTGGACAGGGTATTAGAAGCAGCTTTGAAAGTGGATGTTTTTTTTGTTTTCTTTTCTCAAACGTGATTTTTTATTTTTTGCAGGTGACACTGAGACAGTCTATCAGTAATCACTAGGGTCACGTCACATCCATAGACTGGATAAAATCAAGTTCAGTTTCTCAGCAGCATTATTTGAACACAATCAGCTGATGGCAGAATGGAAGGAGGCGGTTCTTCTGGGAAATGCACGCACTCATGACCCATGAACCCACGTTTCAGTTTTCAGAAAGGAATAAAGATCCGTTTCATTTTAAATGTTTGATTTGTTTGCTTAAAATGAACCATAACACGGCGTTCAAAAACTCATCCAACCTGCGGGAGCATATTGAGGTATATAAACGTTTTATTCCAAGAGAAAGCTTGTAATGAAGTTGTCTGTGCTTTTAGAGCTAGCAATAACATTGCAATAGCTATGCAGTCTGGTTAGTCAAATGACTTTCTATGGATTTGCCCGCCAAGTTGCTACAGCCTTGTCCATGGCTAACGTTTACACATAGCTAGTTAACTTGGACACAGTTAGCATGTAAAAACAGAGTTATGCTAACATGAATAACATTAACTCTAGCATAAGCTTGCCAAATAAACAGAATGTAGAAATATTTCTTTTCTAGTAGCATTAGCTACCCAATATGATTTCGAGTTTGAAAAGAGTTTGCTAGTATGTCAGGTGGAGCTTCAGCTCTACAGGTTCTACAAACTAGTCAGAAAATCCAGTCGATTGCTTCAGAGGCATTAGGCTTTGTCATCATTGTGGCAATAATACAACAATGCACTGACAGAAAATGTACTTTTAATACTTAAAGGTCCCATGGCATGGTGGTTTGTTGATGCTTTAAATGGGCTCGTGGAGGTTTCCGGATGTTATATCCGCAGCCTTTCTCGAAATGAACCCTCGGCACGTAGATATAGCCTCCTGGGAGAAAGCCCCATTTCAGCGCTTTTCCCAGTGCGTCGTTTTGCTAATGAGAAGCAGGAGGCGGGGAAGGGTAGAGGGTGGGGGCGGGTCTTATCATTAATATTCATGACATGTAAACGTGTTACCTCTGATTGGCTAACAGCACTGTGCCGCTACCTCCAGTGGGTCAGAACAAGCGGATGTGGGTGTCTTACTATGGCGAGAGAGAAGGAACAAACCGCGAAGGGAAAAATACCGCGCGCTGACGTCATTAAGGTGCGACGCGAGGAAATAAAATAAATTCAACAAATGTTTGGGTTTTTACTGAACAAACAAACAAATAAAATGAACGAGTGACTTAAAAAAAGAATGTGGGTGTCTTTGTAAAAACTGTTTTGATTGGCTATTATAACAGAGCATGCTGCATGCTTTTTGGTTTTGTAGCGCAGAGTTCCTGGCTAACTGCAGGGAGCGGTTAGCTGCACAGCTAATGTAGCCATTGCAAGGCTAACGCACCGATTTTAAAACACGGCAAAACATAAGCTCATAAGTTACAGTCAATTTCCAGACTAAACTCAGTTTAACAGAGCATGCTGCATGCTTTTTGGTTTTGTAGTGCAGAGTACCTGGCTAACTGCAGGAAGCGGTTAGCTGCACAGCTAATGTAGCCATTGCAAGGCTAACGCACCAATTTTAAAACACGGCAAAATGACTTAACAGTTATACACTTACTTGTTTGCTGTTTGTGGCTGATGCGGCAGGGATGCTTGGTACGGACCCAGGCTTCAGTGACAGTTGATGTGCAAAACCTACCCTGTACTGTCCCAAGTTGTGGAAACATTCATCAGGAAAATGCTTCCGACAAACATACACCGTCTTAGGTAGACTCGACGGCGTATTATTGGAGTAAATAAAATTAAGCCACTGCGTCTTCAGGGGCTCTCCCGTCAGCAGTAAAAACAGACTCTTTTCTGTGTTGTCACATCCATGTACAGCGCAATTTCCATGTTTGGTGGCAACTTTTGAGCCGGGCGGGCAATCCATACAGTGGGTGGGAATCCAGAGGGGGGGTGTGGGGATCATCTCCCTTGCTGACATCGGCAAGGGAAGAGCTTCTCAACGAGACGTTTTGACGCGCCATTCTCAAATATTGGGCATAGTTTGGTTTACACATTATGAAATTTCTAGCCACTGGGGTGACTTAAGAAGGTCAGAGGAACTCATTTTAACGTTAAAAAACCTCAGAAAGTGAAAATTTCATGCCATGGGACCTTTAAGTATTTTTAAAAGCAAGTACTTCAGTACTTTAACTTAAGTAAAAATTTGACTGGACAACTTTCACTTGTAACGGAGTAACATTTAACCAGTGGGAATTGTACTTTGACTTAAGTAATAAACTTGGGTACTTTGTCCACCTCTGTGCATTTCTTTCAAAGCATCGTTCAAGAAATAAAACAGGGAAGGTACCGTAGGCTCTCTTCTGAGTTGTGCAGTTTGAAGTCAGGAAGAAGCTCCACCAGGAGGCAGCACTCATCCACAACACCATCCACCAGAACTCTAAGTGAAGATGTGAAAATGTGTGATGTGTTTTACACTCACTCACTGTCAGTAAGTGCTTTATCCTGGTCATGGTCACAGTAGATTCAGAGCCTACACCCACGTCCATCACACACACACACACACAAGCACATACACTCATTCACACCTTCTGACTGGTCATCAACCTTAATTAATTTCCTACAGGTTCTAGTGTTTTACTGATGTGCTGAAATGAAGCAATGTGTTATACCAAGAGTCATAATGTGAAAATGTTCGTTATCACTTCATTTTATGAAACTCTATACCCCTTTACAGAGAGCATGTTTCATATTCAAAACATTATGACTCACAGGATGTTGTTCAGCAGCTGCATGATGGTTGTGTGAGTCATTCAGTGCTTTTGACTGATCCACGACAACATGAAGGTCTAAATAGCAACATGCACTGACACTTTGCTCTGATGATCTTCATTCACTCTGAAGCCACTTCAGCAGCTCAGAAATATTGACATATTTTTAGTGTGGATTGGGAATCGGTTGCTATGGTGACTCAGGTTGATATTGATGGGTTTTTTAATCGTGATTGTTGATGATGATGATTACAATGACTTTGATTTATACACGGCCATTTCCAAGCTGTGGACCAAAAATGACCCTTTTTCGGGTTATGAAAAGCTAACAGAGACTGAAATATCTTTTTTTTTTAAATAAATAAATAAATATACAAACAGGCAGACGTTTGCTTCCTCAGGCAAGGTTGTGTATACTCTTCTACTGCTCGACTGCCTCGGTGAGCAAATGCTTACTATTCCACAGCCCATGTTTCAACAGTTAAGATCTGTAAGGAAACACACACACACACAAATATCATCTATAATTTATTATTCCGTGTTTGAAACTCGGCCGGCACTAAGTTTTGTTTCAATTTTGGTGGGAAAAAAAATCCTCATTCTGTATCACAAAGAGGACGAGAACGAATTCTTATTCTAATCTGACACGACGGATTCAGACAGGATTACAATCCCAGAGACATCCAAGTAACAATTACATTATCTCTAAATGTAAAAGTAAAGAGCAATTCCAGCGTTATGGACGTGACACTTGAACTCAAAATGGCAACAAATGACCCAGTGCATGTTTTCTTGTCTCCCAGTATTTAAACAGGTGTTGCATATTTTAAGGCTGTACCATACTGGAGAAGTGATAGAACAAGAACAATTCCCATAGTACATCTAGGGCATGCCAGAAAATGCCAATAAAAGATGCGTTATGGATGTGACAGAAAAAGTATCACTTTTCTTGGGTGACTGTACATTTTTATCAAACTCTGTGAAATCGTAAACCTAATGTCGAAATGGAGATATCCGTTTGATAGAGGGGTCCAAGGTGAATATTAAAAAATCTTTGTTTAAAATATTTTGTATTTCATGCAGAGTTTCGGAAGGAAAAGTCAGCGTTATGGATGTGACGAAATTCCGTTATGGATGTGACGCGTCTGAAATAGACATGGCATATGTTTAGAAAATCAGCAATTTAACCACCATAACCCTTTGAAAAACTCTCTAAATATCAGCTAAAACTATCAAAGTTCTTAAATAATATTTAGGATGGCTATTGTTTTGCTGTTTTGTGGATTTTAGCATACATTTCTGTGGCTTGTGGCAATAATATAGAATTGTACATGATCAAAGTTGATTTTAGCTTGGGTTTTACATTATAAGAAAGAAAGACTGACAGTGACATATTAGGTTGGTTACAAATTGGTTCAACTTATTCACATCTGTAAAATACAGGCCTAGGTGATATCTCTGGGAGTGGTTTTGATGTATTACATGTTGCTTTATTTTTGCATGGTGAGGTTGACATTTACATGGAATTGCCCTAAAGCAGTCTGAATAAGGAATAAGGCTGAAACCTATGAAAGATATCAGAGGCCTCGTAGGTTGAAGAAGAAGTCTGAGTCTGCATGTCGAGTAAGCGTATAAACTAAATATGATCATATTATTTGGAGATTATGTGTAAATGAACAGATAAAGCAGCATGTCCTAAACATACACAGATACAGATACAAACAGCAGGTGTGCTGTTTCTTTTTTCATCTATCGTCAGTGGTTTGCTCGAGGAGTCCAACCTAAACACTGCCTTGGGTTAGCGAACTCCAGAATAAAACCCCATTTCTCCCATACGAGCTGTGTCAAAGTGCACATAAAGAAATATGCTTTAATTTACAGAGACGCTACACTCTCAGAAAATATAGTACCTTATTGTACCTTTAGGGCTACAATGGCTTGTCACTGGTGCAGTACCCTCTAAGGTATTTATTTCTACTCTTTATATACTGCTTGGAAAAATATATGTATCTTTTTGGCCCTATAAAGGTACACATAGTTATCCTGAAGTCCAGTAATGAGCCCTAGAGGGCACGTCAGTGTAGATTGGACCTTGGGGTACAGAAATGGACTCATACTGTACACCTATTTCTGACAGTGTCTAGTTAAAGGAATCAAATTTCAGTGAATTTCCTACATCTGGATGGGTTTATGTTATGAGGAAGCCAATGAATGCCTTCAGTCCACAATATCTACCATGTACAGTGGATATAAAAAGTGTACATACCCCATTAAAATGACAGGTTTTTTCTGATGTTAAAAAAATGAGACCACGATAAATAATTTCAAAACTTTTCCCACCTTTAATGTGACCTATAACCTGTACAGTTCAATTGAAAAACAAACAAATCTGTTTTGGGGAAAAACATTTTAAAAAATGTACAAGAAGCACACCCTTAAACTAATACTTTGTTGAAGCACTTTTTTTTTTTATTTAATTACAGCGTTCAGTCTTTTTGGGTAGGACTCTATCAGCCTGCCACATCTACACTTGGCAATATTTGCCCATGCTTCCTTAAAAAAGCACTCAAAACCTGTCAGATTGTGAGGGCATCTCTTGTGCACAGCCCTCTTCAGGTCACCCCACAGATTTTCAATTGGATTTAGGTCTGCGCTCTGGCTGGGCCATTCCAAAACTTTTTGTGGTCATTGTCATGCTGAAAGATGAAATTCCTCTTCATCTTCATCTTTCTAGCAGATACCTAAAGGTTTTGGGCCAAAATTGACTGAACAGGAGCTTTAGTCAAGGTGGAGGGAATTATGAACAGTTAAAAATCAGAATCAGAATTACCTTTATTAATCCCCGGAGGGAAATTCAAATTTGCTACAAGCTTTGTAGCAAATTTGAATTTCCCTCCGGGGATTAATAAAGTAATTCTGATTCTGATTTTGAACTGTTCATAATTCCCTCCACCGTGACTAAAGCTCCTGTTCCAGCTGAAGAAAAACAACCCCAAACATGATGCTGTCACCACCATACTCCATGCTTCACCATGGGTATGGTGTTCTTTTGGTGATGCACAGTGTTGTTTTTGTGCCAAAAATACCTTTTGGAATTGTGGCCAAAAAGTTCAACCTTGGTTTCATCAGACCAGAACACATTTTCCCACATGCTTTTGGGAGAGTTGATGTTTTTTTTTTTTTGCAAAATTTAGCCAGGCCTGGATGTTTTTCTTTGACCCTACCCCATAGTCCAGACATATGGAGAATACGGGAGATTGTTGTCCCATGTAGTACACAACCAGTACTTGCTAGAAATTCCTGCAGCTCCTTCAGTGTTGCTGTAGGACTCTTGGCAGCCTCCCTAATCATTTTTTGTCTTGTCTTTTCATAAATTTTGGAGGGACGTCCAGTTCTCGGTAATATCACTGTTGTCCCATATTTTCTCCACTTCTTGATGACTGTCTTCACTGTGCTCCATGGTATATCTAATGCCGTGGAAATGTTTTTGTACCCTTCTCCTGACTGATACCTTTCAACAATGAGATCCCTTTGATGCTTTGTAAGCTCTCTGTGAACCCTGGCTTTTGCTGGAGGATGCAACTGCATAAATGTCTGAGCTTCATTTGGGGTTAATCAGAGTCATTTTAATTGATGGCAGGTGTGAACCCAAAAAGACTGAATGCTGTAATTAAATCAAAAGGTGCTTCAACAAAGTATTAGTTTAAGGGTGTGCACACTTATGTAACCAGCATATTGTACATTTTTTATGTTTTCCCCCCTAACAGATTTGTTGGTTTTTCAATTGAATTGTACAGGTTATAGGTCACATTAAAGGTGGGAAAAGTTTTGAAATTATTTATCGTGGTCTCATTTTTTTTTGCATCAGAAAAACCTGTCATTTTAATGGGGTGTGTACACTTTTTATATCCACTGTACAGTACAGCAGGAGATCCAGTTCACTGGCTCACTGGGTCTTATACTGCTTTTGCACTGATGTTTTAACAGGACCAGGGGCAGCATGATGGTGCAAATGGTGGTAGTGATAAAAAAAAAGAAGAAAAGACTATTAACTTGGAAAATTTTGTACATGTTGTTGTTGTTGTACTTAAAGATGCTGACTGCAAAGTCATCTGAAATTTAAAAAAAAAAAAAATTGTGCCTGGCATTTTCCTGTCTTACAAGAACAATATCATGTGGGCGAAAGGGATGTGATCATTTTGATGTCCTGAGAGTTGCTGTTCTCCATTTTGGGACCGTTTTCCTCCCTTTTGAGGTAAACAGTACGGCCCTATGGAAAGGAGCTTTAACTAATTAGCATAACTATGGAACTGCGTCACACCAAGATGGCGGTGCGCGGAAAACATCATGACTCTGCATCGACCTCGGAGAGTTTTGAGCCGCAGGGATGTAATTTGTGGTTGACGTTTGCGAATAGATCTTTTCTCAGTTACTGCTTTTGTGTTCTCATTTCTTTCTCTGTAAGATCAAAACATTAGGTGTAGAATGCCATCTGTGAGTGGCAAAAGTAAGTAGGTGGGCGGCACGGTGGTGTAGTGGTTAGCACGGTTGCCTCACAGCAAGAAGGTTCCGGGTTTGAACCCAGCGGCCTGTGAGGGCCTTTCTGTGTGGAGTTTGCATGTTCTCCCTGTGTCTGCGTGGGTTTCCTCTGGGTGCTCTGGTTTCCCCCACAATTCAAAGACATGTAGGTTGACGTGGGGCGGCCTTGGGCTGAGGTGCCCTTGAGCAAGGTACCTGCTCCCTGGGTGCTCTAGTGTGGCTGTCCACTGCTGTGTGTGTGTGTGTGTTCACTGCTTCAGATGGGTTAAATGCAGAGGAAGAATTTCACTGTGCTTGAAGTGTGCATGTGATGAATAAAAGTTTCTTAGTTCCTTGCTCTATCTTGCAGTTGCACTCACTAGGCAGGCTTTCCTTTTCTTTTCTGCTTGAGGGGGAGCTGAGTCTGCCACGTTTTCCCACGCCGACTTGTTTTGGTTAAAAGTAGCTCAAACACACCCCATGGTGGTCACATGATATTGTTGCTCACTTGCTTCGGCGATCTCCGGAATTGTAAACTGCAGGATGCTTTTTATTTTGGCAAAACATTTACACACAGGATACACGGTGTGTGTGCAGCAGGGAAACATCTGGAAACTCCAACAGCAACAGAAATACAACCCTGATTCCAAAAAAGTTGGGACAAAGTACAAATTGTAAATAAAAATGGAATGCAATAATTTACAAATCTCAAAAACTGATATTGTATTCACAATAGAACATAGACAACATATCAAATGTCGAAAGTGAGACATTTTGAAATTTCATGCCAAATATTGGCTCATTTGAAATTTCATGACAGCAACACATCTCAAAAAAGTTGGGACAGGGGCAATAAGAGGCTGGAAAAGTTAAAGGTACAAAAAAGGAACAGCTGGAGGACCAAATTGCAACTCATTAGGTCAACTGGCAATAGGTCATTAACATGACTGGGTATAAAAAGAGCATCTTGGAGTGGCAGCGGCTCTCAGAAGTAAAGATGGGAAGAGGATCACCAATCCCCCTAATTCTGCGCCAACAAATAGTGGAGCAATATCAGAAAGGAGTTCGACAGTGTAAAATTGCAAAGAGTTTGAACATATCATCATCTACAGTGCATAATATCATCAAAAGATTCAGAGAATCTGGAAGAATCTCTGTGCGTAAGGGTCAAGGCCGGAAAACCATACTAGGTGCCCGTGATCTTTGGGCCCTTAGACGGAACTGCATCACATACAGGCATGCTTCTGTATTGGAAATCACAAAATGGGCTCAGAAATATTTCCAGAGAACATTATCTGTGAACACAATTCACCGTGCCATCCGGCGTTGCCAGCTAAAACTCTATAGTTCAAAGAAGAAGCCGTATCTAAACATGATCCAGAAGCGCAGACGTCTTCTCTGGGCCAAGGCTCATTTAAAATGGACTGTGGCAAAATGGAAAACTGTTCTGTGGTCAGACAAATCAAAATTTGAAGTTCTTTATGGAAATCAGGGACACCATGTCATTCGGACTAAAGAAGAGAAGGACGACCCAAGTTGTTATCAGCGCTCAGTTCAGAAGCCTGCATCTCTGATGGTATGGGGTTGCATTACTGCGTGTGGCATGGGCAGCTTACACATCTGGAAAGACACCATCAATGCTGAAAGGTATATCCAGGTTCTAGAGCAACATATGCTCCCATCCAGACGACGTCTCTTTCAGGGAAGACCTTGCATTTTCCAACATGACGGTGCCAAACCACATACTGCATCAATTACAACATCATGGCTGCGTAGAAGAAGGGTCCGGGTACTGAACTGGCCAGCCTGCAGTCCAGATCTTTCACCCATAGAAAACATTTGGTGCATCATAAAACGGAAGATACGACAAAAAAGACCTAAGACAGTTGAGCAACTAGAATCCTACATTAGACAAGAATGGGTTAACATTCCTATCCCTAAACTTGAGCAACTTGTCTCCTCAGTCCCCAGATGTTTACAGACTGTTGTAAAGAGAAAAGGGGATGTCTCACAGTGGTAAACATGGCCTTGTCCCAACTTTTTTGAGATGTGTTGTTGTCATGAAATTTAAAATCACCTAATTTTTCTCTTTAAATGATACATTTTCTCAGTTTAAACATTTGATATGTCATCTATGTTCTATTCTGAATAAAATATGGAATTTTGAAACTTCCAAATCATTGCATTCCGTTTTTATTTACAATTTGTACTTTGTCCCAACTTTTTTGGAATCGGGGTTGTAGAACATTTTACCCAGAATTCAACTTTGCAGTCAGAACCTTTAAATGATCATGCCCCATCATTATTAAATTAAAATATTACTGGAAAATCATCCAGGCATGATATTGAACCAGACCCCATTTTGACTCACAGAAGCACCAGCATCATAGTAGCTTTTATTACTGTGTTCAGTGAACTTTTCAGATCTTTCCAGAATGCCCCAAACCACAAAACTGAAGTAAATCTGATCAAATATTATCAGGTGGGTATGGTTGATAACTATTAACAATGGTTGCTTGATTTGGGAAAGACGTTGTCCTTGCTGCTGGAGTGGCACGGTGGTGTAGTGGTTAGCACTGTCACATGACACCAAGAAGGTTCTGGGTTTGAATCTCATGGCCTTTCTGTGTGGAGCTTGCATGTTCTTCAGGTACTCTGGTTTAATCCCACAGTTCAAAGACATGCAGATTAGGTAAAATACCCAACCACTGGGGTTGCACAAGCCAGTGAATACTTAGTGCTGGTCCAAAGCCAACTGGGGAGGGTTGCATCAGAAAGGGCATCTGGTGTAAAAGCCTATACCAAATCAGATATGTGGGACATAAATTGGGAAGGACGATCCACTGTGGCAACCCCTAACAGGAGCAGCCAAAAGAAGTAGTTATTGTTGATGCTGAAGCAAAGATAATTAAAAAAAAAAATTAGAAAGTTTTCCAGAAAGTTCCACAGGTTATCTGGTCCTAAGACACGCCTAAGACCCGATATGAGTAAATACAAATTACAAGAGACGCAGTAAATAGTCATGTATGAATAGCTATAAATATGGGCATGATAGTTCTTGATGAAAGTCAATCAATGATGGACAGTTGATTGATTCACTTAGTGTCTTTTCCTTTCAAAGCTCTCTTCTCATGTCACTTGGCTCTTCTTTTGTTGTCTTCCTTTCTGTCACTGTCTGTCTTTTTGCATATGTCGTAAGTGCACTTCTACCATTCTGGCCTCTCAGTTACAGTGTCCTTCCATGTGTGTAGTGCATCACCACATTTCAGAATGTTCTTGATTGTGTCTTTGTATTTAAGAAATGGACAACTGATCTTTCTAGAACCTTCTGCCAGTTCACTATAAACAAGATCAACTGTGAGCTACTGCTCACTTACATGTCCCCCCCACTCTCGCTTATATCAGAATGCAAGTGATCAAAGGAATAAGACACTTATTATGAATGTTGACTTCAACAAATAATTAACCCTGAAACAAGTAAGTAAAGAGCAGTGTTCTCCCCAGGGATTTCAAATAGCATCCTGGTAAAGCGTCAGAATCCACTCTATATGTTTCGTAAATACATTCATTTCATAAACAGGAAGTCGATGTGGGACAGACCTGAAAATGGTATACATGGTATAGAACCCCAAGTTGAAGCTCGGTACCAAATATCAAGCAGTTGTGATTTGTAGTTGCTGAGAAAAGTATTAGGAAAATTTTGTAAATCCACCCTATATGTTTCGTAAATACATTCAGTCGGTAAACAGGAAGTCAATGTGGGACAGACCTGAAAATAGTATATACGATATAGACCCCAAGCTGAAGTTTGGTACCAAGTACCAAGTGGCTATGATTTGTGGTTGCTGAGAAAAAGGGTGTTTCGGATGGACGGAGATATAGATGGATGGACAGAGGTAAACCAGTATACCCCTGCTTTGACTGATGGGTCATCTGGCAAACATGCAACATGTCCCATCTAAGGCAATTTGTTTCTAATAAGTACGTTCTCAATGTCTTCAGACTTAGATTAGATTAGATTCACTTTATTCATCCCACATTGGGGAAATTCACGTGTTACAGTAGCAAGAAAATGTCAAACAGATAACAAATAAAACTGAAATAAAAATTAGACAAACGAAGGATTAAATACAGAGGGCTATTTGCATTATCTACCGTGAAAAAGTATAGAAAAATTGCCTTATTGAGAGGCTCGGAAAAATTGCACATTACAGGTAGACTCTGTATATATACACACACACATATACATAAATAATATTTATATATATAAATATAAGTATAAGTATGCATAAAAATAGTTTAAGGCCTATATTATTGCACATAATAATTGCATCAATGAGAGATGGCAGAGGTAGTAGTGGTGAAGTAGTGCAAATATAACGACAAACAGGTTATTGGTGCTACGTTACAAGTTGTGGGTGTTATACAGTCTGATAGCAGTAGGTATGAATGACCTGCGGTATCTCTCCTTCTTACACCATGGGTGTAGCAGTCTACTACTAAAAGAGCTGCTTAAAGCCCCCACAGCCTCATGTAGGGGGTGAGAGGGGTTATCCATGATTGAGGTCAGCTTGGCTAACATCCTCCTCTCACCCACCACCTCAATGGAGTCCAGAGGACAGTCCAAGACTGAGCCAGCCCTTCTGACCAGTTTATTAAGTTTCTTCCTGTCCCTCTCTGAACTTCCACAGCCCCAGCAGACCACAGCGTAGAAAATCGCTGATGCTACCACAGAGTCATAAAAAGTCCTAAGCAGTGTCCTGCACACACCAAAAGGCCTCAGTCTTCTCAAGAGGTGGAGATGACTTTGGCCCTTCTTGTACAGGACATCTGTGTTGTTAGTCCAGTCCAGTTTGTTGTTGAGGTGAACACCCAGATATTTGTACTCCTCCACGATCTCAATGTCCAAACCCTGGATGTTCACTGGTGCAATTTGAGGAACCGTCCTTCTGAAATCAATCACCACCTCCTTTGTCTTGCTGGCGTTGATGCGCAGGTGGTTCAGTTCGCACCAGGCGACAAAGTTGGTGATGACCTCTCTGTACTCCAGATCGTCCACCTCTGACACATGTCCAATGATGGCTGTATCATCTGAGAACTTCTGGAGGTGGCAGCTGTCCGTGTTGTAGCTGAAGTCAGATGTGTAAAGTGTAAAGAGGAAAGGAGAGAGCACTGTACCCTGTGGAGCCCCTGTGCTGCAGACTACCACATCAGACACACAGTCGCGGAGCCTCACATACTGCGGTCTGTTAATGAGGTAGTCGATGATACATGCAGCCAGGTGGCAGTCAACACCAGCTCCCTCCAGCTTCCCCTTAAGCAGTGATGGCTGGATTGTGTTGAAAGCACTGGAGAAGTCAAAGAACATGATTCTCCCAGTGCTCCCAGTGCCCTCCAGGTGCAACAGTGACCGGTGTAGCAGGTAAATGACAGCGTCATCTACACCAATGCCCGGTCGATATGCGAACTGCAGGGAGTCCATCTCGCTGTTCACCAGGTGTCGGAGGTGGGAGAGAACAATCCTCTCCGTGATCTTCATTAGGTGAGACGTTAAAGCTACTGGCTGAAAGTGGTTGAGCTCCCTGGGGTGCGCAGTCTTGGGAACTGGAACCACACATGATGTTTTCCACGGAACATTAGCACGTTCTTGAACTTCATCATTTATAATGTAGTCATCCTATTTAATCTTTAGAATGGATCCAAGATGCCGTTGTTGGATGGTTCTTAGATTTTTGATTTGATGGTGGTATAAAGTCCAACTCTCACTTCTGTACACCATCACAGGAATAACACATTAACACGTTGTACACATTAAGTTTGGTTTCTGTTGTTAGTTCCCTACAGTACTCTTTGTAGAAGATGGCAATATCATCAGCATACAGGGCTTCTCTTATACAACCCCGATTCCAAAAAAGTTGGGACAAAGTACAAATTGTAAATAAAAACGGAATGCAATGATGTGGAAGTTTCAAAATTCTATATTTTATTCAGAATAGAACATAGATGACATATCAAATGTTTAAACTGAGAAAATGTATCATTTAAAGAGAAAAATTAGGTGATTTTAAATTTCATGACAACAACACATCTCAAAAAAGTTGGGACAAGGCCATGTTTGCCACTGTGAGACATCCCCTTTTTTCTTTACAACAGTCTGTAAACGTCTGGGGACTGAGGAGACAAGTTGCTCAAGTTCAGGGATAGGAATGTTAACCCATTCTTGTCTAATGTAGGATTCTAGTTGCTCAACTGTCTTAGGTCTTTTTTGTCGTATCTTCCATTTTATGATGCGCCAAATGTTTTCTATGGGTGAAAGATCTGGACTGCAGGCTGGCCAGTTCAGTACCTGGACCCTTCTTCTACACAGCCATGATGCTCTAATTGATGCAGTATGTGGTTTGGCATTGTCATGTTGGAAAATGCAAGGTCTTCCCTGAAAGAGACGTCATCTGGATGGGAGCATATGTTGCTCTAGAACCTGGATATACCTTTCAGCATTGATGGTGTCTTTCCAGATGTGTAAGCTGCCCATGCTACACGCAGTAATGCAACCCCATACCATCAGAGATGCAGGCTTCTGAACTGAGCGCTGATAACAACTTGGGTCGTCCTTCTCCTCTTTAGTCCAAATAAAACGGCATCCCTGATTTCCATAAAGAACTTCAAATTTTGATTTGTCTGACCACAGAACAGTTTTCCACTTTGCCACAGTCCATTTTAAATGAGCCTTGGCCCAGAGAAGACGTCTGCGCTTCTGGATCATGTTTAGATATGGCTTCTTCTTTGAACTATAGAGTTTTAGCTGGCAACGGCAGATGGCACGGTGAATTGTGTTCACAGATAATGTTCTCTGGAAATATTCCTGAGCCCATTTTGTGATTTCCAATACAAAAGCATGCCTGTATGTGATGCAGTGCCATCTAAGGGCCTGAAGATCACAGGCACCCAGTATGGTTTTCTGGCCTTGACCCTTACGCACAGAGATTCTTCCAGATTCTCTGAATCTTTTGATGATATTATGTACTGTAGATGATGATATGTTCAAACTCTTTGCAATTTTACACTGTCGAACTCCTTTCTGATATTGCTCCACTATTTGTCGGCGCAGAATTAGGGGGATTGGTGATCCTCTTCCCATCTTTACTTCTGAGAGCCACTGCCACTCCAAGATGCTCTTTTTATACCCAGTCATGTTAATGACCTATTGCCAATTGACCTAATGAGTTGCAATTTGGTCCTCCAGCTGTTCCTTTTTTGTACCTTTAACTTTTCCAGCCTCTTATTGCCCCTGTCCCAACTTTTTTGAGATGTGTTGCTGTCATGAAATTTCAAATGAGCCAATATTTGGCATGAAATTTCAAAATGTCTCACTTCTGACATTTGATATGTTGTCTATGTTCTATTGTGAATACAATATCAGTTTTTGAGATTTGTAAATTATTGCATTCCGTTTTTATTTACAATTTGTACGTTGTCCCAACTTCTTTGGAATCGGGGTTGTATATCTGGTAAGTGCTTTGGTATTTTTATCTGGCGATGAGATGATTATGGACACGTAATGGAGCTCAGGAGTTGAGCTCTTTGTTTATTGTACTTTTTGCATGTAAAACAACTACTTTTTTGCAGCACCTTGGGTTGTTTCAGCATTTTCCAGTATTTCTGGGGTCATAGTGGTAGAGTTCACATTTACATAAAAGAAACCTTCCACATCCACTTCTCGGTAAATCCAATGGAGCACTAAACACATACAGATACAGAGAGAAGGTCAGTGAGTGTAGCTAATGGAAAATGTGCAAATACGTTTTCATATTGATTCTTGATTTTAAGGCATGAAATAATGTGTTGAAACATTAATAGTGAAAGGAAACTGAGCAAAACGCCAATACTGTCGAGAGTTAAATACCCTGAATTCACTTTCCATTGTATTCCTGCAAAGAGCAGTTTCTCCAAGTCTTCTTCTAATCCTTCTTCTTTTAATCCTCCAGAGATTTATCCAGTAATCCCATCATCCACTATTAAGGAAAAGAAAATGCACTGCCAAAAACTTGGACAGCTCGGTCTATCCTGAATCCCTCCTCCATGCATTTTCCTGATTGGACAGTCCGAAGTTTCCATTTACAAGTCAATAGACCAAATTATTGCTCTTCCGCCTCCTACTGAGCTTCTTAAAGGAGATCTACTATGATTTAAAGACCTTTTTTCACATGCAGTGTCATGTTTGCAAACTCTTACTCAAGAGCTAACATTTCTTTCTTAACTGGATGTCCTTTTAATACTGTATACGGCTGTAAAGATGTCCCCCTAAAGCTCTTTCTCATGTCTGATTTATATCATGTGATATAAATCAGACATGCATCAGCTCATTACACCATCCTGTCCTGGATTATATAAGGAAGGAAGCACAGACATCAAACACAGCAAAGGTTTTCTCAAGTCGCTTATGAAAAATGCAAATCCCTCTCTGTTTTTCTTCAGAAGTTCATCGCTAATTGTTTCTCTGGAGGACATGATGCTGTATAATGATTTCTAAAGATGCATGCAGCGTTCATGCTGTATTTATCATTCAGTTTTTACAGTAAAGATAATATTAAGATGTTGGCATGTTTTTATTTGTTCTTTATCACCGTCAGAAGGTTTTTGGTCTTAAAAGCCAGTAGGGACACATGAAAAGGAAATTGTGTCCATACTGAAGTTTTATAACACATACAGTTGTGGTCAGAAGTTTACATACAGTGACATGAATGTCATCTTGGATATAAATGTCATGGCAATATTTGGGCTTTCAGTAATTTCTTTGAACTGTTCTTTTTCTGTGGCAGAATGATTGTACAACATACATCTTTAATTAAAAAAACACTAGAATTTGGTGCACGAGTTTTAATTTTCTTTGGGTTTTCTGAAATCAGCACAGGGTCAAAAATTTACATACGCTCACTTATGCCGCTTTTCCACTACCAACGCGGCTGAGTTGGGCTGAGCCGTGTCGTGCTGAGTTGGGCTGTTGGAGTTGCATTTCGACTATAACCGCGCTGAACCGTGCTGGTTGGAAGTGGGTGGACACATTGGGTGGAGTTAGCGAAAGTGGGTGGACGTCACGTGATGTCGTTAGGCGGCGCAAACAGTGACATCAGTGAGCTTTTAAGCGGTAGTCTCACAACCCGGATAGTAAACAATAAACATGGAGGACATGGAGTCGTTAGTGTTGCTGGTCTTGGTTCTGTGGCTTGTTGTCACTGACAACGCCAACAGATACTGGCAAGTGCGTATAGATGAGGCGAGGCGCATAAGGCTTCAGAAATTCTCGTAATTCGTAATTCTTCTTCTTCCGGGTTTACGGTGTTTACAGATCCCAGCGTGCTCGCGGGGCGTGTGTGGGCATGTGAGGACACTCCCCCTCACCAATCAGTGCACAGGGGAGTGTCTCCTCACGCCCCTAGCCCCACTCGGCTCGGTTTGGCTCGCTTCAGCCCCACTCCAAAACCGTGCAAGTTTTGGGTGCTGAGCAGGGCTGAAGCGAGCTGAGTCGTGCTGTTCTGAGGTAGTCGAAACGCGAGCCGTGTCGGGCTGAAGTGAGCTGAAGTGAGCTGAAAAAGGGTAGTGGAAAAGGGCCATTAGATTATTAATTCAGAGGTGCTGAAACTTCCAAAATGTCTCTTATCTTGCCAAGGCCTCTTAACTTCCTGTTGGTGATCATTTTAAAAAATATCTTTTTGGGCTTTTTTCACCTTTATTGGATAGGACAGTGTAGAGACAGGACAGGAAATGAGTGGGAGAGAAAGACGGGGAGGGATCGGGAAATGACCTCGGGTTGGAATTGAACCCGGGTCCCCGGATTTATGGTATGGCGCCTTATCCACCTGAGCCACGACGCCCCTCCTGTTGGTGATCATGATTGACTACAGCTGGTAGCTTCTCTGTGCCTTCATAAAAAAGGTTTGTTTACAGCACTCATTCGATTGACCAACACACAGTAAAATGGGAAAGTCTAAGGAGCTCAGTGCAGATCTGAGAAAGAGGATCGCAGATATACACAACTCCAGAATGCCTCTTGGAGCCATTTCTAAACAATTGCAAATTCCAAGATCAGTTCAAACAATTGTATGCAAGTTATTGTGAGGTGTAGTCACTTTGCCAAGCCACTTTGCTTCAAGAAAACCCAAACTGTCACCCTCAGCTGAAAGAAAATTGGTTTGGATGGTCAGGAACAACCCGGGAACCACCATGGCACAGCCCTGCCATGAACTGGAAGCTAATGGATCACTGTCTACAGTTCAGATCACCATGGACCAAGAGGCTGTTATCCAAGAAATAACCCCCTGCTCCAAAATTGACACCTTCAAGCTTAACTAAAGTTTGAAGCTGACCACATGGACAAAGAAAAAGCTTTCTGGAGGAAAGCTGTATGGTCAGATGAGACAAAGATTGAGTTGTTTGGTCACAATGACCACCATGTACAGAGGGACACTGTACCAGCTGGTGGTGGTGGTGGTAGGATCATCATGCTCTGGGGCTGTTTTGCTGCCAGTGGAACTGGTTCATTGCACAAAGTGGATGGAATAATGAAGAAGGAGGACTACCTCAGAATTATTCAGCATAAACCATCAGAAATTTGAACATGACTTGGGACTTGGGAGTTACAACAGGACAATGAACCCAAACACGCATCAAAGCTGGTTGTGGAGGATAAAGCAGGCTAATATTAAGCTTAAAACAAGCCCTGACTTCAACCCTACTGAAAATATTTGGACTGTGCTTATAAGTTGAGTCCATGCCAAGAAAATAAAAACAAATTTAATTGAACTCTACCAATTCTACCATGAAGAGTCATGAAATATCCAACCAGAATTCTGCCAGAAGCTTGTCCATGGTAAACAAAAATGTTTGGTCAAGGAATCTTGTGAAGAGATATTTTACCCAAATATTAGGTGTGCTCTATGTATATTTTTGACCCTGTATGTATAATTTTGACCATCTGTTTCAGAAAACCCAAAGAAAATTAAAACTTGGGCACCAAATTCTAGTTTTTTTTTAATTAAAGATGTATGCTGTACATTCTGCCACAGAAAAAGAACAGTTCAAAGAAATTACTGAAAGCCCACATATTGCCATGACATTCATATTCAAGATGACATTCATGTCACTGTATGTAAACTTCTGACCAGGACTGTAAGTATTCACCCCCACTTGAATTTTTCCACATTTGAACTTGGGTTTTGGACACGTTACATGTTTTGACTTTCAAATGCTGTTTTTTCACAATATCACGTTTCCTCACCACGTTGAGCTGCACCTTGATATGTTTCTCCACGTCCGTACATACAATATACAGCCAAAAGTTTGTGGAAACTTGACCATCACACCCATATGTTGTGGACCCAATTATCTAGAATGTCTTTGTATGCTGTAGCTTTACAACTTCCCTTCACAGGAGCTAAGAGATCCAAACCTGTTCCAGCATGACAATGCCTCTGTACATAAAGCAAACACCATGCAGACATAGTTTGCCAAATTTGGACTGGAAGAACCCAAGGGTCCTGCACAGAGACCCAACCTGAACAGCTTTGAGATGAACTGGAATATCGACTGCACCCTGACCTCATGAATGCTCTTGTGGCTGAATGAATGCAAATCCCCATAGCCAAACCCCAAAATCTAACAGAAAGCCTTCCTGGAAGTTTGGAGCTTATTATAATAGCAAAGATGGAATAAATCTAGAAGTGGATGTTCAACAAGGACATATGGGTGTAATGATCAGGTGTCCACAAACATTGGCTGTATAGTACATATTACTACAGTATATCACACTCACATGAGAAAAACTTATAAGCATGATTTGTGGTTTGTGTGTGTGTGTGATTTTTTTTTTGTGCAAAGGTTCGGTTTCATTATTATTTTGCCTGAAGACAATATCATACAAATAAATTCACAAAGCAACAAAGGCAATACTTCCTCACTGCTTCTTTATTTTTGTATGCTGCTGTCTGGCCTTAACCAGGCTATCAGATCATTTTCTCAATGCAGTAAGAAATATGACACAGATTTACTCACATTCGAGATATTTTCACTTGTTAAAATGCCATTTTTTCCACAGGGTTCATGTTCTTATTTGGTTTTTCATCATCAGCCCTGTTTTCCTCCTCATGCTATCAGATGATATTTTATTGCAGCTCTGATGGCGAATCTTCACTGTCTGTCTCCCAATATTAAAGAACAATAAACATGGACATGATGTGAAAGCAGGGAGAGAAAGATGTCTGTGTTACTATGAGTACACATACAGTGGCTGCTTGTTTTGCTCATGTCTTTTGGAAATAGTGTCATATAAACTCAACTGAATTATGTTTAACTGAAGTGTTTAATTCTGTCATCTACTGGCATTGGTTATGGTTTACATATTGTGCTTATAGTGGAAATTATTTTATCCACATTCACTGGATATGAGCAATCGCGCACTCTGATTGGCTACTCTACTTCTAGGCTATCAGCTCATATACTGTGAGTAGAGAAAAACAAAATGGCGGCGTGTGTTGTTCAACCAATCGAGGAGAAATAAAAACTCTACTCGAAAACAAAACTCCAAAAAATACAACCCCCCCCCACACACAAAATATGGAATAAAAGTATTTGATGGTAAGAACTGTGAGAAATTTTTGTTTTTATCTTGTGGGTTTAAGCTACAGAATGTGTTGGGATTCCCACAGACTTCCTGTCTCTGGAGGCACCAAAAGGTGTGAAGATCTCTGTCTCTGTAGCCACAGTTATCTTTTTGATCTGTTGTTGACTAGGTTAGAAAGGTGGGGTTTACATTAGATCGTATCAGCGGATCATCAGATTAATGTTTTTAAAAACAATTAGCATGCACACAGCAACACCAATACATGACTCGCGTGCACACAGCAACGCCAATACACGGATATGCTAATCACATGACTAATTCGGTACGTAAGTTGAAATGTGTCAGTGCGGCTCATCGCTTCCTCCTCAGCGGCTGCGCTCCAAATCACTCCGCCCTGAACAGCGAGTGCCCTCTGGAGGGTGTGCACTCCGGCCCTGCGCAGCTCACAGAGCGCGCGAGTGTAGTGCACGAGCAGTGATTCGGGACTGAGCCGCTGTGCGCAAGTCACTTACCACTTGCAAGTGGATGGATGGCAAGCCTAAAGACCATCATAACTACACAATGGGCAGTATTTGCATCAGTATTTGCAGTATTTTCATACTTTTATACTCTTTAATGAAAGGTGATACAAGGCGGAAGTCCGCGCCGTTTTTCAGCAGTCGCGTCACATGACCAACGCCAGCGAATCAGGAAGGCGGATGTCACAGTGACGTTGTCCAATAACGACGCCAGCTAGAGCTCAGCACAGCGTATCCGCGTATTCTCAATGTTTACACAGCACCGGATCAGACACGATCTGGATTGAATACGTGGACCCTGGCGGATTCCCGTTTCCCGGTGTTTCCAGGCGTTTTAATGTAAACGGACAGTGCATCCGCGAAGAAAACGAGACAGATACGGTCTAATGTAAACTTGGCCAAAGACTGCTCTCCCATTTCAATATTTTATGGGCCTCACACCTCCAGTTACACACACACACACACACACACACACACACACACACACACACACACACACACAGTTTTAGCTTGCTTCAATTTTATATATATATATATATATATATATATATATATATATATATATATATATATTTTTTTTTTTTTTTTTTGACAGCATGGTGAAAATGTTGTATTATTTAGCATGAATTTACGATTGTTATACTTGGGAGGTATTTTAACATCAAACTCCTTAAGCTGAGCCTAAGTACACTTTGAGTTTAAATGTTTAGAGGACCTCATGTATACCGGTATGTGACCATCTTGTCTTCACCATCACTGATTATCATTGTAAATGCATTTCATGTGACAAATACAGACTCATCATATGTATTTCAGAATGCCATATGGTAAATGCTAGTATGTCTGTTTTCTTTTGAAAAGCAGTAGGAAATGTTTTAGCCAATCAGAAGTCTGTGTTTTTAGAATGATTTTAATAGGAGCCACTATTTTGTTTTGGGGCAGTCCTAGGGCAGGTCTCCCAAAAAGGGACCCAACTTAAAAACTCAGTGTTCTCCTGGGAAATCACTCATTATCCCTGCATGATAAAAGCATTTAAGGCAACTTTTTTTGTGTATGTTTGTAAGTTTGGCCACTATTGAGATACAGACTTCTATGACAGAACGTATATATTTTTTTTATTTTTCAAGAATTATTATTATTATAGCATTTTTCACAAATTTCTACTGTCATTTTGCCGGTTTATTTACATTCTAAGCAGAAATGATTTTGTCGGACATTTTGTATAAAGTTTTTCTTTATCGAATTTGCAAAAAATAAAAATGCTCTGTTTCTCAAAATCCAGTGAGGCTACGCGCTTCGTTGGCTATCAGTTCATGTACGCTGAGATTGAGATGAATAACTGTTAAATATATACAAGGTATATGAGGTATACAAGGTGTGGCTATTAAATAATGAGACTGGGCTTATGTAAGTGGAACAACAGTACTGTATGTACAGCATGTATGAGCCATGTGGAAAACATTGACTATTGGTCAAGCATAAACAACCCCTTAACACTGTTGATGAAAGTGAAACTGAAACTATGAGAGCACGTATTGCTTGACGTTGAGATATTTTTCTGATGTGTCAAAAAAAATCGTCATTTTAAAAACCAAGCAATGCATCAGTTTGAAATTTTTCTTGAAATTGATGAAAATGGCAACAGAATCCTTTCATATTCTAGCTGAAGTTTATGGAGGAGAATGCATGAAAAAGAACCCTTTATTTGTCACCTGCACACTTCAAGCACAGTGAGATTCATCTGCATTTAACCTACCTGAAGCAGTGAACACACACGCGCACACACACTCAGAGCAGTGGGCAGCCATACTACAGCACCCAGGGAGCAGTTAGGGGTTAGGTACCTTGCCCAAGGGCACTTCAACCCCAGGCCGCCCCATGTTAACCTAACTGCATGCCTTTGAACTGTGGGGGAAAATGGAGCACCCAGAGGAAACCCACGCTGACATGGGGAGAACATGCAAACTCCACACAGAAAGGCCCCCGTCGGCCGCTGGGCTCAAACCCAGAACCTTCTTGCTGTGAGGTGACAGTGCTAACCACTACACCACCGTGCACACCATACACCATGCACGTGTGTTCGAGCGGCACAAGATGCACAAGGGTATGTACAAAGTGACACTGGGCATATCTAACAACCTGTGCTATCTCTCCCTCTGTCTGTCTCTCTCTGTTGATTTACATGTCAATCCTGAGACACCAGTGGTGCGACCTCTTCAAATCTTCAGACCTGTCTGACCCATCCTGACGCCCCACTTCTGGCTGGAGTCTCATCAAATTGCTCCTGTGGAGGAAGGCCACATATGGAAAGTAAAAATTCACACTTAGAAGATGGCTCTGGACATTTACAGCTTTGCTATAATGGCTGAGGACTACAATCACCACGATAACTTTAGGACTGCAGTTGTCATGAACAGTTTTACACTCAAGTGTCCATCAGTGAACAGTTTATAACTTCAAGAAAACAGACTTCATGTTAAAACTGTCCTGATTTTCCTGGTTATACAGTTGTACTTTGTGACTATATAGGGTGGCCCGGTGGTGCAGTGGTTAGTACTGTCGCCTCACAGCAAGAAGTTTCCGGGTTTGGCCCTCCATGGCTGACGGAGGCCTTTCTGTGTGGAGTTTGCATGTTCTCCCCATGTCTGTGTGGGTTTCCTCCACAGTTCAAAGACATGCAGATTAGGTAAAATACCCAGCCACTGGGGTTGCACAAGCCATTGCATACTTAGTGCCAGTCCCAAGCCCGGACAGACTGGGGAGGTTTGTGTCAAAAAGGGCATGCGGTGTAAAACTTATGCCAAATCAAAAATATATGGAACAGATCTCCTGTGGTGACCCCTAATGGGAGCAACTGGAAGAAGAAGACTTTGTAACTATATCCTCCTGAGAACCAACCCAGAGACTTGTGTCCTCTGTAGTTGACATTTGTTTTACGTGCACACCCTCTTACTCTTCCAAGCTATTCACTTGAATCCTGGTGTCTTGTAAAGAGTACGTCCTGTGCTTTCCAATGATATATCATGTGACTAGGAGGGTTGCTGGGAAATTCCTAGTAAAGAAATCACAACAAAAGAGAAATTGAGAGATACATTTTATTCTTGGTTCCCAGGAGGTCTGGGAGGTCTGGTACACCTGTGCGGCCACTAGAGGGCGTGTGTGTGACGTGACGCTGTAATGGCGGTTAGTCATTTCCCTTTGTGCTGCTTTCTTTTTTGTTTTTGTTTCGTGGTAAGATCTATGCTGCTTTCAGCCCAGCTTAGTCTACCAAATAGACATCCTAGTGACATTTCAAGTCTGCTGTGGAAATTTTGCAAGGTAAATTACAGCAAAAGTCCTATTCATCGCGATGGAAAGCCAGAAGTTTGCTTTCATCGGGACTTTACTCGCCCTGCAAATTACCTAGTTGGTCTACTGCTTCTCTGTGGAGACATTGCTACACAGCCTGGCCCCCACTATGAAGACACTAGACCATCTTCGTACTGCTCTAACATCAGGTGTTTGTATATGAACTCTAGAAGTGTGGTTAAGAAGTGTAGTGAACTGCAAGCCTTGTCTTCTGTGTGGAGTCATGGTTTAAAGACTACATTCTGGACTGCGAATTACTCCCTGCTTCTGATTTCACCATCTATAGATGGGACAGGGGTGAAAGAAAAGGCGGTGGAGTTTTTTTGGCAGTCAGAAATGACATACTGAGTCTCCGACGCAACGACCTTGAAACCGATGCAGAAATTTTGGCATGTGAACGGCATAAGTTATTGGCTATTGTGTATTATAGGCCTCCAGACTCAGATTTAAACTACCTAAAGGAACTAAAAAAAGCAATTTGTCTGGCTTCTAAAGCTGGTTTTGACCAGATTATTGTGATTGGTGACTTTAACCTTTCAGAGATTGATTGGTCTACGGGGACGGCGACTACCGGAGACTGTTTGCATAATTATTTTACTAAAATGGTTAAAGACAATTATTTGTGGCAGTTGATTGACTTTCCAACCAGAGGAGATAATATACTTGATTTAATTCTGACTACCATTCCTGAGAAATTCCGGTATATTCATGGCTTCAATGATATTCTTTTTACTGACTATAAGTTGCTTAGCTTTGAGCTGGATTTTAAAATACCAAAAAAGCCTAAAGTTACGCAATCTGTTTACAACTTTAAGCGAGCTGATCGGATGGGCCTAAAACAAACATTATTAAATACCTTGTGGGATATGTGCTTCGTTCCAAATGACATCAATGCCTCTTTTTCAAATTGGTGTGATTTTTTTTCTTAACTGCTGTTAATGAGCATATTCCAAAGTGCAAAGCTCGTAATGTTAATGATCCGCCATGGATTGATAAAGAATTTCGTTTTCTATTGAAAAAGAAAGACTTACAAAGGAAAAAATTACGTAAGAATCCATCCGTGTCGGCTGAATTAAAGTACAACGAGCTCAGGCGGTCTGCTAAATCCATGCTGGCTGACAAAAGAAAAGAATATTCAGAGAAGCTAAAAGCCTCAATTTCTCAAAATCCAAAGCGTTTCTGGTCTTATGTAAAGTCCTGCACATCAGATAAACCATCTCCAGATTTTCTCAGGGACGGTTGTGCATTTATAACTGACAGTCAGGGCAAAGAGAACCTGCTAAACAAGTTTTTCCATTCTGTGTTTAGCCAAGTATCGTCTTCATCATTTTCTAGTTCCCAGACTTCGCACGCCGTTGATGATCAGCTTGACTCTATACAACTTACAGTGTCTGAGGTGAATGATGTCCTAATGAGCTTGGATCCAAATAAAGCATGTGGACCTGATGGTATCCCTGGATCTCTGCTTAAGAACATTGCTAGTGAGATAGCACCGTCATTGTGTAAATTATTCAACATGTCCTTGTCTTTGGGTTCTGTTCCCTCGGCATGGAAGCGTGCGAATGTCTCACCTGTTTTTAAAAAGGGAGACCCCACCTTGGCAGAGAATTATAGACCAATATCTCCACACTGTATTATTTCAAAAGTCTTTGAACGCTGTGTTTTTGGACATTGTTATCCATATTTTATACCATTTCTTTATCATCTGCAGCATGGTTTCTTGCGAGGTAGATCTACTGTAACTTAGCTTCTTGAAGTCTATCATCACATCTTAGACTTACTGGCTGGGGGACAGGAGGTTGATGTTTTACATCTAGACTTATCCAAGGCATTTGATAAAGTCCCTCATTACCTCCTGTTGTCCAAGCTTAGTTGTTATGGTGTCTCTGGGTCACTTTTAAAGTGGTTTGAAAGCTACTTGACGGACAGGCATCAACGGGTTGTTCGTGATGGCACATTTTCGGAGTGGTTGCCCGTCACTTCTGGAGTCCCTCAGGGATCCATCTTGGGTCCATTACTGTTTTTGATATATGTTAACGATATGCCAAGGTATCTTGAGTACGGGTCGAGCCTCGCCCTCTTTGCAGATGATAGCAAGCTTTATTGCCCTATTGAATCTGCAAGTTCTGGCATCTCTTTGCAGAGTGACTTGAACTGTCTCCAAGACTGGAGTATGGATCATGGCATGCAGTTTAACATCTCTAAATGCAAGGTTTTGCATATGTCAAAGCTGAGATCACGTAAAGGGACTCCAAATAATTATCAACTAGCTGGGAAGGTATTGGAAACAGCCTCTGAAACTTTCGATCTCGGGATGGTTGTTTCTAATAAGCTCACGTGGGCTACCCATATTGAGGAACGTTGTGCTAAGGGAAACAAAGTGTTAGGTCTTGTGAAGCGCATTTGTGGGCGTGATATTTACGATGTATCAACTAGGCAGTTACTGTAGATGACTTTAGTTAGGCCAATATTAGAATATGCATCGCCTTTGTGGTCCCCTTATACAGTTAAACATTGAAAGCTGTTGGAAAACATCCAGCGTTGCGCCACAAAGTTTATTTTAAACTATCCGGCCGTAGAGTTAACATACAATGACAGGCTGTGTAAGCTAAATTTACTCCCTCTAGAATTTTGTAGGGAGATACATGACTTAGTCCTCCTATTCAAATTCAAGGTTGGGATAATAACAGCAAATTTTGTCAATTATTTGTCACCTGCAACCAGCCATTATAGAACTCGTAACTATGATTTTAACAACTTTTGTCCTCTTAGGTCGCATAAGCAAGATTATTTCACTAACTCATATTTTCCTCGAATTATAAAATTATGGAGCAGTCTCCCTAGTTAGGGTGGCACGGTGGTGTAGTGGTTAGCGCTGTCGCCTCACAGCAAGAAGGTCTGGGTTCGAGCCCCGTGGCCGGCGAGGGCCTTTCTGTGTGGAGTTTGCATGTTCTCCCCGTGTCCACATGGGTTTCCTCCGGGTGCTCCGGTTTCCCCCGCAGTCCAAAGACATGCAGGTTAGGTTAACAGGTGACTTTAAATTGACCGTAGGTGTGAATGTGAGTGTGAATGGTTGTCTGTGTCTATGTGTCAGCCCTGTGATGACCTGGCGACTTGTCTAGGGTGTACCCCGCCTTTCGCCCATAGTCAGCTGGGATAGGCTCCAGCTTGCCTGCGACCCTGTAGAACAGGATAAAGTGGCTAGAAATAATGAGATGAGAATGAGATGAGTCTCCCTAGTTATATAAAGCAGTCTATGTCAGTTCCTGAGTTCAAAAAACTACTTCGTAGCCATTATAATTCAAGATTGTACTCATACCGGGCACCATGACCTATATTTATTTAACTTGGATTTTTTTTTTACTAGGCAATTGATAATTATTTTTTTATATTTATTGTTTTTCTTGTTTTTAATCATCTAAATATGTTTTGTAATGTCTTATATTTTGTTAAGGGGTTGAATGTTAATTGGGGCTTTGCCGTGTATTCTTCTCCTGCCACTTTTGCTATTTATGTATTTATTGTGGCAAACCTCAATAAAAGAAAAAAAAAGAAAAGAAAAAGGTTACATGACACCATTATAGAAGCGAATACGCTTATAATCATGCTACCTGTTATCACCCAAATGAGGATGGGTTCCCTTTTGAGTCTGATTCCTCTCAAGGTTTCTTCCTCATGTTGTCTGAGGGAGTTTTTCCCTTCCCACCATCTCCACACACTTGCTCATCACATTTTATCTCATCTCATTATCTCTAGCCGCTTAATCCTGTTCTACAGGGTCGCAGGCAAGCTGGAGCCTATCCCAGCTGACTACGGGCGAAAGGCAGGGTACACCCTGGACAAGTCGCCAGGTCATCACAGGGCTGACACATAGACACAGACAGCCATTCACGCTCACATTCACACCTACGGTCAATTTAGAGTCACCAGTTAACCTAACCTGCATGTCTTTAGACTGTGGGGGAAACCGGAGTACCCGGAGGAAACCCACGCAGACACGGGGAGAACATGCAAACTCCGCACAGAAAGGCCTTTGCCGGCCACGGGGCTCGAACCCGGCCCTTCTTGCTGTGAGGCGACAGCGCTAACCACTACACCACCGTGCCACCCCTCATCACATTTATTAGGGATAAAATTAGCTCCTATGTTTAAAATCTTTAATTTTCTGTAAAGCTGATATGATACAATGTCTGTTGTTAAAAGGATGCTACAAATAAACTTGACTTCACAAGACATTTTGTGAAGGTCTTGTAGGACATTGGTAGTGTTCAAATTAGCTTGGAAGGAGAGCTTCCTGAAGTATAGAAAAGCTCTTAGTGCTGCGAGATCAACATATTTCTCCTCCCTAATAGAAGATAACAAAAACAATCCTAGATTCCTATTTAATACTGTAGCAAAATTAACCAGGAATAAGTCCACTATCAACACATGCACACCTGCAGTATGTAGTAGCAACGACTTCATGAATTTTTTTTATGACAAAATTGAGAATATCCGACAAAAAATTCAAACTACTAATTTAAGGTTAGACAATGAAAGTGACCTTGTAGTTAACAATATAACTGTATCAGATCATCAGTTAGAATGTTTTACTCCCCTAAAAGAAACTGAATTACTTTCATTAATCTCTACATCAAAAGCCTCAACTTGCGTACTAGATCCCTTACCGACACATCTATTCAAACAGATAATGCCTGGAGTAATTGAACCGCTTCTAAAAATAATAAATTCTTCTCTTATGATTGGCTATGTACCCAAATCCTTTAAACTAGCAGTTATCAAACCCCTGATTAAAAAACCTGACCTTGATCCCTGTCAGCTGTCCAATTATCGGCCAATATCAAACCTCCCCTTTATCTCCAAGATCCTTGAAAAAGCTGTGGCACAGCAGTTATGCTCATATTTACATAGGAATAACATCCATGAAATGTATCAGTCAGGATTTAGACCTCATCATAGCACAGAGACAGCACTGGTTAAAGTAGTAAACGACCTACTGTTGGCGTCTGATCAGGGCTGTGTCTCGCTACTTGTGTTGCTTGACCTTAGTGCAGCATTTGATACCATTGATCATTCCATTCTTCTGGATAGACTAGAAAATGTTGTGGGAGTTAAGGGAATGGCCCTCTCCTGGCTCAGGTCTTATCTAACTGATCGTTATCAGTATGTTGATATAAATGGTGATATTTCTAGACGTACCGAGGTAAAGTTTGGTGTTCCACAAGGTTCTGTCTTGGGTCCACTGCTTTTTTCTCTATATATGTTACCTCTGGGCGATATTATTCGTAAACATTGTATTAGTTTCCACTGTTATGCTGATGACACACAGTTGTATGTCTCTGCAAAACCTGATGAGAGACACCAGCTTAATAAAATTGAGGAATGTGTTAAGGACATTAGACACTGGATGCTTATAAATTTCCTTCTGCTTAACTCTGACAAGACTGAAGTACTTGTGCTAGGACCACATACAGCTAGAAGTAAGTTTTCTGATTACACAGTAACTCTGGATGGCCTTTCTGTTTCTTCACGTGCAGCAGTAAAAGACCTCGGAGTGATTATTGACCCCAGTCTTTCATTCGAAACTCACATTGATAACATCACCCGGATAGCTTTCTTTCATCTCAGAAATATTGCAAAGATAAGAAATTTAATGTCATTGCATGATGCAGAAAAACTAGTCCATGCTTTCGTTACCTCCAGGTTGGATTATTGTAATGCCTTACTGTCTGGATGTTCCAATAAGTGCATAAACAAGCTCCAGTTAGTTCAAAATGCCGCAGCAAGAGTCCTTACTAGAACTAGAAAATATGACCACATCACGCCTGTCTTATCCACACTGCATTGGCTCCCAATCAAATTTCGTATTGATTATAAAATACTACTATTGACCTTTAAAGCACTAAATGGTCTCGCACCACAGTACCTGAGTGAACTTCTGCTCCTCTATGACCCGCCACGCCTACTTAGATCAAAAGGTGCAGGCTATCTGCTGGTACCTCGTATAGTGAAGGCTACATCAGGGGGCAGAGCCTTTTCTTACAAAGCCCCACTGTTATGGAACAGCCTTCCAAGTAATGTTCGGGAATCAGACACAGTCTCAGCATTTAAGTCTAGGCTGAAAACATACCTGTTTAGTCAAGCCTTTTGTTAATGGTGTTTATGAGGTAAAGGAGTAGATCTGGAGGGTCCTCAAACATAGAGTGTTTTGGTAAACTGGGATGTATGGATGCTGTCAGTCCCCACTCGCTTGCTCACTCGAGTTTGTTGACGGTGTAGTGGCTGGCTGCTTTATGTCCCGGGGCTCCCTCATGCCTGTGTTACCTTCTGGCTCTCTCCTTTTAGTTATGCTGTCATAGTTAGTTGCCGGAGTCCCTGCTTGTACTCGGTGCAATATGTATACTGTTCCTACTTATTCAGGTGACATTGGGCATACCTAACCACCTGTGTTTTCTTTCTCTCCCCCCCACCCCAAATCTGTCCCTCTGAGTTACATGGAGTCAACAGGAAATCTTTTGGTGGAGACGGTGGGGACCTCGACTGGCTATCGTAGCCTGCAGGGAATCGGCCGTCAGACATTCTGTCGCATGTCCCAGACCCGGTGAAATGTAACTGAATTGTCTTGGCCAGCCCTAAGGGTCCCATCTGCATCTCGTCATTGCTGAGGAGTGTGCTCCCATCACCCAATCAAGCATCCAGCCAGAGCAGGTCATGATATATTTTTTACCATATTAACATGCAATTGTGTGTTATGCCTGATGTAAAGACTCTCGTCTCTGCGAGCCTACCACACAGATTTAATACTTGTCATTTTTAGGGCATACCTAACAACGTGTTTTCTTTCTCTCTCTCTCCCCCCCCCACCCATCTGTCCCTCTGAGTTACATGTTGATCCTGGGATTGAGATGCTGGCCTCTTCTGCCCCTTGGACCTGCTTGATCCATCCTGGTGCCCTGTGTCTGGTCGGAGTTTTATCGCCCCACTCCTGTGAAGGACGGCCCCATGAGGACAGTTGAGGGTTATACCTGTTAAAACTGTTAATATTATAGTCAGGCTGTCTGTTGTTGCCCAAATGAGGATGGGTTCCCTTTTGAGTCTGGTTCCTCTCGAGGTTTCTTCCTCATGTCGTCTGAGGGAGTTTTTCCTTGCCACCGTCGCCACAGGCTTGCTCATTGGGGATAGATTAGGGATAAAATTAGCTCATGTTTTAAGTCGTTCAAATTCTGTAAAGCTGCTTTGCGACAATGTTTATTGTTAAAAGTGCTGTACAAATAAACTTGATTTGATTTGAAACTTGATTTGAAGGTCAAGTGCATTAATTCAATAAGATGCCTATGGAAAGTTCATGGAACCACAACTAATCATTCCCAGACAGGTGCACCACATGAGATTTCACCTCGTGCTCTCAGAATAATGATTAGGAGTGTAAACATCACTTGAAAAGAGTTGCAGGATGACCTGAAAGCAGCAGGAACAACAGTTATACTTAGATAAGCAATGAACTGCACTGCAAGCATCAAGAACACCATACTCACAGTGAAGCATGGTGATGGGAGCATCATGAATGAAGCAACATACCAGGATGTGAAAGAGGACAATTTAATCTCATTGGTGAAGAAAGTGAATCTGGGGAGAAGGTGGATATTTCAACAAGACAACAAGCAAATACCAACCAATCTTCTAAAAATAAGGTGAAAGTGCTTACATGGCCTCGCCAATTTCCTTACTTTATTTATGGAGGATTTTACAATTGTGAATCCATCAGAGGGAGCTGTGTAACTTGAGGATTGAAGATGATTTGCCAAGAGGAATAGAGCAGAAACAATTACTACTTACCAAAGATGTCTTTGATGTACAAAGTACATCAAAATGGTATGAATTTATGATGTTTGAATACTTTTTACCTATCGGTTTAATTAAAAAAAACCACATCTTTGTTTATGAGATATATATATATATATATATATATATATATATATTTTTTTTTTTTTGTAAAACAACAATCTTCAGTGGTGCAACAGAAAAACATTCACCCTATCATCTGGAGATCATAACTTTGAATCCTGATGATGCCAGAGACATCCATGGCCAATAAGAAATATGTTAAGTGTGGTAACAGTCAGTGATTGTGGTGTGAAGAAGCTCCTCTGCATCTCCACAATACTTGTGTAGCTTCATTGGTATTCTGGTGTCTTCCTCAGCACGAAGCCCTTCACACACAAGCCCTCACCTCCTCAGACACCAAGTTATGTGTGAGGTGCTTCATTTTCTGTCCTAAAATAGAGTCACTTCAGATACAACGTTGTAGCCTTAAGTCATATTTAGCTAGCAGTGGATGTACAGATTGTCTCTCAGCTAAAGTCATGAGCTCTGTAATTTACACAGCAGGGATTTTCTCAGAGGAAGTGAATCCAAGAGACAGCTTTAGTTTCCTGTGCATCAGTGATGCAGTTATCAGAGGACATCTGCAGCATGAACGAGGAACAACCTTCATACACTATGGTGGGGTTTTATACAACCTAACCTAACCTTCATACCAGTGTTGTAGTTGAGTCACTAAACCTCGAGTCCGAGTCCAGTCTTGAGTCCCCGGTGTTCAAGTCCGAGTCAGGTCCAAGTCTCATCTCATCTCATTATCTCTAGCCGCTTTATCCTTCTACAGGGTCGCAGGCAAGCTGGAGCCTATCCCAGCTGACTACGGGCGAAAGGCGGGGTACAGCCTGGACAAGTCGCCAGGTCATCACAGGGCTGACACATAGACACAGACAACCATTCACACTCACATTCACACCTACGGTCAATTTAGAGTCACCAGTTAACCTAACCTGCATGTCTTTGGACTGTGGGGGAAACCGGAGCACCCGGAGGAAACCCACGCGGACACGGGGAGAACATGCAAACTCCACACAGAAAGGCCCTCGCCGGCCCCGGGGCTCGAACCCAGGACCTTCTTGCTGTGAGGCGACAGCGCTAACCACTACACCACCGTGCCGCCTCAGGTCCAAGTCATTTAAGAAAATTTCCAGTCAAGTCCGAGTCGAGTCCACTACTGAGCCAAGTTGAGGCAGACACAAGCCCCTCAATCAACAGGACAAATAACATGAGAGAGGGTTAACACTAGCTAGTTCATCGCTCAGCAAGCAAGCCCCGCTATCAACAGAGCCATGAACATAGCGTGCCACTTCCTTCTCTGGGTGGAGTCTTGTGAAATGACAGTTGAAGTTCGAGGTTGTCCCTGTCATCTCCTCGATAGTTCTACATATGGAACACATAGCAGTGCATTTTTTCCCACTGCATGAGAAGTCTGTATAAGCAAAGTGGACAATCCTAGGGGCGTTCTCTCCAGGCATTTTAGCCCCATTAACGTTAGTTTGTTCCTGAACATGACGTATGAACAGATGAATGTGCATTCTCTTGCACAAAATTAGTATAAAAATTAATGTAGATATAAATATCTTGTGCCAAATTATTATGGCATGTTACAAAAAATAAAGAAAAAATCCGAGTCTCCAATTTATGAGTTTGAATTCAGTTAATGCATGAGTCCAAGTCCGAGTCATCAGTGCTCAAGTCCAAGTCAAGTCACAAGTCCTTAAAATTAGGGCATGAGTTGGACTTGAGTACTACAAGCCTGCTTCATATACTACAGTGGGGTTTTATACAACCTAAACTAATCTAACCTTCATACACTCCCCCTGTTTTTCCCCCTGAGACACCCACAGCAGGCCAGAAGACTACATCATTATTTACTGTATATTTAATATCATTAGCTCCAGGGCGGCATGGTGGTGTAGTGGTTAGCGCTGTCGCCTCACAGCAAGAAGGTCTGGGCTTGAGCCCCGTGGCCGGCGAGGGCCTTTCTGCGTGGAGTTTGCATGTTGTCCGCGTGGGTTTCCTCCGGGTGCTCCGGTTTCCCCCACAGTCCAAAGACATGCAGGTTAGGTTAACTGGTGACTCTAAATTGACCGTAGGTGTGAATGTGAGTGTGAATGGTTGTCTGTGTCTATGTGTCAGCCCTGTGATGACCTGGCGACTTGTCCAGGGTGTACCCCGCCCGTAGTCAGCTGGGATAGGCTCCAGCTTGCCTGCGACCCTGTAGAACAGGATAAAGCGGCTAGAGGTAATAAGATGAGATCATTAGCTCTCCTCCGACTCTTTCTTGCTTGCTTTCTTGCCCTCTATTTTCTTTCTTTCTTTCTTTCTTTCTTTCTTTCTTTCTTTCTTTCTTGACCTCTATTTCTTTTCTTTCATTCTTTCTTGTCCTGTTCTTTCTTTCTTTCTTTCTTTCTTTCTTTCTTTCTTTCTTTCTTGTCCTATTATTTTTTTTGCTCTCTATTTCTTTTCTTTCTTTCATTCTTTCATGTCCTATTCTTTCTTTCTTTATTGCCCTTTATTTTCTTTCTTTCTTGCACTCTATTTTCTTTCTTTCTTTCTTTCTTTCTTTCTTTCTTTCTTTCTTGCCCTCTATTTTCTTTCTTTCTTTCTTTCTTTCTTTCTTTCTTTCTTGTCCTGTTCTTTCTCTCCTCCTTCCCTCTGACTTCCCCCTTCCGGCTCTCAGCTCGACACACTGCCATTCCACAGTTGTGAGGGAAAGTGCTGGTGCTCCTCTGCGCTGCTCTGAGGGACTGAAGGACTCATTCAGCAGGTCAAGCTGCAGCGCTCAGTCACGTGTTGTCCAGTTTCAGCAGGAAATTATCCATCTTTACTCATGAAATAACTTTAAACACACTGAACTGAAGAGTGTCGTCGAGGTGTATGTTCATCTGCAGTGACGTTTCATGAAAGCCCTCGTTCCAAAACTATAAATACAATTCTATAGATATAAAACCAGGAAATGTAATTCTAGCTCAAACGCTGTGTCCATGAGGGAGAGCTGGAGATGTAGGGATTGCTGAGTAAACATCAGGCTCTTTATTTCCACTCAAGTTTTTCTTTCTCTGAACTGAGACTGCTGAAAGTGGAGTGAGAGTATGCAAATTAAAGCACGTGAATCAATGAGTTGTTTAATGAATCCTTTTTTATGATGAAAATATGCAAATGTGTCTCGTTACTGGCTGTGGATTGAAAGGCCTCGGCTGATTCTGCAGCCTCAGTGCCGCGTTTCCACCAGAGACACAACCTCGACATGAACACTGCTTTTAATCAGGCTCTGACTGACAGCAGGAACTGGGTAGGTCAGCTGGAGTGATTTGCATATTCCCCTCATAGCAGGCTGTGGAGAGCTTTGTGCCTTAAAAAGAAGCTGATTAAGCAAACTGAAAAGAAACACCAACATGCTCATGAGTAGCGCGGTTAGCTCTTTGGCTTTAGGGTCAGGTGAGCAGATTTCTGAGAAGAAAACCAGGGACATTTTCGGTTCGGCGGTGAAAATGTCATTAAAACATCTAATCTTTTCATCTTTGTAAGAAAAAGGGGGAACATTTCTTTTTTTTATGTATTTTGATTATGTATTGCATAAAAAGTGGGATTTCCCTCACTGGGTGCACTGAAGGCTGCAACTTATCATATCGTATAATATTGTGAATCATTATCTTAAGAATCAAAATTGCATCATATTGAATCGTGACCTCAAGAATCAAAATTGTGAAGCATTACCTTAAGAATCAAAATTGTATCATACTGAATCATTACCTTAACAATCAAAATTGTATCATATCATATTGAATCATTACCTTGAGAATCAAAATTGTATCATATTGAATCGTGACCTCAAGAAACAAAATTGTGAATCATTACCTTAAGAATCAAAATTATGAATAATTTCCTTAAGAATCAAAATTGTATCATATCGTATTGAATCATTACCTTGAAAATCAAAATTGTGAATCATTATCTTAAGAACCAAAATTGTATCTTATCGACTCATTACCGGGTGGCATGGTAGTGTAGTGGTTAGCGCTGTCGCTTCACAGCAAGAAGGTCCGGGTTCGAGCCGCGTGGCCGGCGAGGGCTTTTCTGTGTGGAGTTTGCATGTTGTCCGCGTGGGTTTCCTCTGGGTGCTCCGGTTTCCCCCACAGTCCAAAGACATGCAGGTTAGGTTAACTGGTGACTCTAAATTGACCGTAGGTGTGAATGTGAGTGTGAATGGTTGTCTGTGTCTATGTGTCAGCCCTGTGATGACCTGGCAACTTGTCCAGGGTGTACCCTGCCTTTTGCCCATAGTCAGCTGGGATAGACTCCAGCTTGCCTGCGACCCTGTAGAACAGGATAAAGCAACTAGAGATAACAAGATGAGATGAGATGAATCATTACCTTAAGAGTCAAAATTGTATCATATCATATTGAATCATTACTTTGAGAATCAAAATTGTGAATCATTATCTTAAGAACCAAAATTGTATCATATTGAATCATTACCTTAAGAATCAAAATCGTATCATACTGAATCATTAAGAATCAAAATCGTATCATATTGAATCATTAGCTTGAGAATCAAAATTGTGAATCACTACCTTAAGAGTCAAAATTGTATCATATTGAATCGTGACCTCAAGAATCAAAATTGTGAATCATTTCCTTAAGAATCAAAATTGCATCGTATCATATTGAATCATTACCTTGAGAATCAAAATTGTGAATCATTATCTTAAGAACAAAATTGTATCTTATTGAATCACTACCTTAAAACTCAAAATGATCATACTGAATGATCAACCTTTTGATGAACTGAATGATGAACCTTTTGATTCAAATGATCATACTGAATCGTTACCTTAAGAATAAAAATCGTATCATATCGAATCATTACCTTGAGAATCAAAATTGTATCATACTGAATCATTACCTTAAGAATCAAATTTGTGAATCATTTCCTTAAGAATCAAAATCGTATCATTTTGAATCATTACCTTAAGAATCATAATTGGATCATACTGAATCATTTCCTTAAGAATCAAAATTGTACCATATTGAATCACTACCTTAAGAATTAAAACTTGTGAATCATTTCCTTAAGAATCAAAATCGTATCATACTGAATCATTACCTTAAGAATCAAACTTGTGAATCATTTCCTTAAGAATCAAAATTGTACAATATTCAATCATTACCTCAAGAATCAAAATTGTATCATATCAAATCATTACCTTAAGAATCAAAATTACACTTTAGGTTAGGCAGATCCATGAAAATGGGAAGGGGGCCAACCCAGTAAGGCCAGGGGAAGCTCTGCAGTTTTTAAATGCCCGGAGATGCATTTTGAGCTGTCAGAGACATGTTGTAAATGAAACCTCTTAAAGAAAATTACCATATCAAAAAATGTTTTAAAAGTAGGAACTTTGAAAACCATTTTATTAGTCACTGAAAGTGATATTGTCAGAGTTGCAGGTATATGTGTAGACCATAATTACAACTGATATATAGTGATATTAATGAAAGTTGCATTGTCATATAATGCTTTACCATATGACACACTACAGTGTCATACACTGACCACAAAACACCTTATATTAATAAATTATTACTATTTTAGTCACTGCAATCTGAGATCCTGCTCAGGACATTCAATGTATATATAAGACAGTGAATATACCCAGGTACACTGAGGTTATATAAGTGGCCACTTAAGACAGAGCTTAATACTGAGATAACTATAAATAAAGACTACAAGAGTTGCATGTCTATAATACAAAGTCAGGAACTTTGATGGGGTTGTACTTGAGCTCCTGAGTCTAACAGATTGTGATAACTATACAATGATTGTGTGAGTTGCATGTGAACAAGTCCTATAATAAGTCTTCGTTCCCAAGACTCAGTGGATTTTAAGCAGATTTTCTTCAGAGCCATTGCAAAAATCAACATCTCTCACAAACCTATCTAGCCGCTGTCATAAAAATCAAAGTGAGGCTCAGCCCCAAAAAGGCATGTGTCCCATGTACATACACAGGGTATAGTGAGTACAGGGATACCCTATTAATGAATACGAGCAGTAGCCAGACAGCCGACATGTGTGTGTGTGTAAACCTGCTGCAGCATCTTATCATTTTGGCTTGTGAACATGCATGTTTATGATACCATAAACATAAAAGGATGGTGCAGACCATTTACATATAGTCTACAATGCAGTCCAGGAACACAGTATGTTATTATATCGATGCATGAAGTTCCTGTGCCCTGTTAAAATCCAACAGGACTCGTCTAGCTTGCTTTTCACTGCATTCGTGTCATGAGCGAAAAAACCTAAGCCAGGACCGACTATAAAATAAAAATTTATACCATAAACTCTTCAGTTCAATCCCACATAACCATTTATTTTGTTTATTTTTTAAACTTTATTAATTCAATAAAAATACGGCGGGCATATCTAGATAGCTGCAATACTAAAACTTTTTTTTTGACAGGGGGTGCCGGGTGCACCCCTAAATTCACACCGGTGTTCTAGAACATCTCTGCTATCAGCCTGAGCCCATCTTAAAGTGATCCACAAAACAATATGCGAGGTGTCTGCTGAAATCTGGGGGGTGGGGTTTCGATCTGTTTTTTTTTTTTCTGGGTCATGGTTAAAAACTGGGGACAGCTCCAGTCAGGGACAGGCCACCAAAAATGGGGACTGTCCCCCAAAAAAGGGGACATCTGGTCACCCTACTTCCCTGGGTCAGATGCTCAGGGAATCCTGGCAGTGTTAGTGACTTATAGTGGATGATTTTATGAATAAAGTGAGACTTGAGACATTACTGCAATAAGCAGATGCTCAAACATGACAATAATATCACATACAGTACCAGTCAAAAGTTTGGACACGTCTTCCTTCTTATTCAATGTTTTATCTTTTTCTATATTAATTAAGACACTTCATGTCTGAATGTTGGTGTTGTTTCTCTTCACTGAGTTGAGTGGTTCTTGACATAATATGGATTACTGCAGTTGTTATACAAACTCAATTCCAAAAAAGTTGGGACACTGTGTAAAACATAAATAAAAACAGAATACAAAGACAACCTATCAAATGTTGAAACTGAAAAATGTTTTTGTTTTTTGTAAAATATTTGCTCATTTTGAATTTGATGTGAGCAACATATTTCAGAAAAGTTGGGACAGGGGCAACAAAAGACTGAAAAAGTTGTGTAATGCAAAACAAAAAAAAATAATTTGGTTAATTGGCAACAGGTCAGTAACATGATTGGGTATAAAAAGAGCATCCCAGAGAGGCAGAGTCTCTCAGAAGTAAAGATGGGGATGGGTTCACCACTCTGTGAAAGACTGTGTGGGCAAACAGTGCAACAATTTAAGAATAACTTTTCTCAATGTAAAACTGCAAAGAATTTGTTGATTACATCATCTATGGTCCATAATATAATTAAAAGATTCAGAGAAGGGGCGGCACGGTGGTGTAGTGGTTAGCGCTGTCGCCTCATAGCAAGAGGGTCCGGGTTCGAGCCCTATGGCCGGTGAGGGCCTTTCTGCACGGAGTTTGGATGTTCTCCCCGTGTCCGTGTAGGTTTCCTCTGGGTGCTCTGGTTTCCCCCACAGTCCAAAGACATGCAGGTTAGGTTAACTGGTGACTCTAAATTGAGTGTGAATGGTTGTCTATGTGTCAACCCTGTGATGACCTGGTGACTTGTCCAGGATGTACCCTGCCTTTTGCCCGTAGTCAGCTGGGATGGGCTCCAGCTTGCCTGCGACCCCGTAGAACAGGATAAAGTGGCTACAGATAATGAGATGAGATTCAGAGAATCTGGAGAAATCTCTGTATGCAAGAGACAAAGCTGAAAACTGACATTGGATGCCTGTGAGCTTCAGGCCCTCAGGCGACACTGCATAAAAGCAGACACGTGTCTGTAATGGAAATTACTGTATGGGCTCAGGAACACTTCAGAAAACCATCATCTGTGAAAACACTTCATTACTGTATCCACAAATGCAAGTTAAAACCAGATATAGACAATATCCAGAAACACTGCCCCCTTCTCTGGGCCTGAGCTCTTTTACGATAGACTGAGGTGAAATGGAAAACTGTCCCGCGGTCTGATGAATCAAAAGTAGAAATTCTTTTTAGAAATCATGGACACCACGTCCTCCAGGCTAAAGAGGAGAGGAGACCATCGGGCTTGTTATCAGTGCACAGCTCAAAAGCCAGCATCTGTGATGGTATGACGGGGTATTAGTGCACATGACATGGGTAGCTTGTACATCTGGGAAGGCATCATTAATGTTGAATGATATATACACGTTTCAGAGCAATATACTGCCATCCAGACAAAATCTTTTTCAGGGAAGGCCTTCCTTCTTTCAGCAAGACAATGCCAAACCGCTTTCTGCACATATTAAAACTGCATAGCTCCGTAGTAAAAGAGTCCAGGTGCTAAACTGGCCTGCCTGCAGTCCAGACCTGTCTCCCATTTAAAACATTTGGTGCATTATGAAGCACAAAATACGACAAAGGAGACCCTGAACTGTTGAGCAACCAAAATTGTATATCAGGCAACAATGGGACAACATTTCTCTTTCAAAACTACAGTAATTGGTCTCATCATTTCCCAAAAGTTTACAGAGTGTTGTTAAAAGTAGAGGTGATGCAGCACAGTGATAAACATGCCCCTGTCCCAACTTTTCTGAAATGTTACTGACATAAAATTTAAAGTGAGCACATATTAAAAAAAAATTCTGTTTCAACATTTAATATGTTGTCTTTGTACTATTTTCAGTGAAATATAGGGTTTCCATGATTTGCAAATCATCACATTCTGTTTCTATTTATGTTTCACACAGTGTCCTAACTTTTTTGGAATTGGGGTTGTACTTTCATAGTTTTTATGTTTTCAGTATTGTTCTTGATTTTGATATGAGGCCTTAAATATTCCACAGCAGGAAAAAGGAGGATTCGGACATAAACAACACTCACCGGCCGCTTTAATAGTAACTTGTTGTTGAGTCTAAGATCCCTGTTCTTGGCTGCAGGAGTGGAACCCAATGTGTTCTTCTGTCTGCTTTTGCATGCTGAGATGCTTTTCTGCTCACCACAGTTATAAAGAGTGATTATATGGGTTACTATATCCTTCCTGGCAAAAAAAAAAAGCTCGAACCACCTTGGATCTGTCCATTTTCCTCTGACCTCTCTTATCAATAAGGCATTTGTTTCCACCCACAGAACTGTCACTCACTCACTCAATTTTTTTTTTGTTTCTTGCACCATTCTCGAGACTGTTGTGTGTGAATTAAAACAAACCCCAGGAGATCAGCAGTTTCTGAATTACTCAGACCTTTATGCTCCATCTGGCTCAAACCAACACCCATGCCACAGTGAAAGAAAGTCACACTTTGAGATCACAGTTTTTCCCATTCTGATGTTTGACCATTGTGAACATTAACTGAAGCTCTGGATTTGGAGAAGGTGCAGACTTGCACTCTTCGCTCTTCTACCTAAATGCATTTTACTCTCGGTTACTGAATAATATGTCTGAGTATAAACTAATCTCAGTCTCAATCCTTTTAATTGTACATTTTATCTGTATGGCTTTTAAACATAATTGTAAATGAAACAATTTGTGGATTTTCATACACATATGATGTCCAATAGATAGAAAACTGAGAATTCTCCTAACCTCTCTCTCTCTCACACACACACACACACACACACACACACACACACATTAATGTACAACAGCATGTCTCTCCTCATTTATATCTGTATATTATGGAGAAATACGGCAGGGAAAAGGTTTATATTGGCCTGGAAATGTGGTGGAGAGGGATCTGAATTGCAAATCAGTGCTCCATACAGGATGGCGTCTCTGAAACAGTAGCAGTGGAGCGTGGTTTACCCTTCGGCTGTTCAGCTGCCTCTGCTCCAGCACTGTAAGATCAAAGCACCGCTCGCGTTTCACTCAGCTTTTAACTTTCTATCTTACACACACACACACACACACACACACACACACACAGTCTCTCACGCTTATATACAGTACATACACAAGTACATCTCAGTTTCGGCCTAAAATGTTCATGGATTTGAGATGTTTTATAGACTTACCCTCAGTGTGTGTGTGTGTGTGTGTGTGTGTTATGAAGTGGCTTGCTGTTTACTTAGATCCTCAATTTCATTCCCCTGTATTTGCTAACATGCACACATACACACACACACACAGACACACACAAACTCAATTGTCAGAGCAGAGCCAGCTTCAAACATATCATGCCCGACATTTAGAGTGAAAAAAAAAAAATCACTTATATTTAGTTTTCTGAACTGTTTTAGAGAACCGAGTGTGTTAAACTCTGTTGATGTGGCTGTGTGTGTGTGTGTGTGTTGTGTGTGTGTGTATATACATGGGTGTGTACTCATATTGAGTGCCAAGCTGGGGTGTTTGCCCAATGCAACATGTGCCACTGTACACATAGAAAGAGACAAATATAGGTCAGAGACAAACACAGCAAGGGTCAGGCAGCGTAACTGCACAGCAACTCGCTCTGTATGCAGATTATTCAAATGAGATGCATTTTGAGCAATGAGTCACGTTTCACCTCAATGCTTCTTTCATTTCTCTTTCTCTCACACGCAGTGCAGTTTCCAGGAGTCCAGACTCGCTGACAGTTGCTGAATTTTACTTCATGTATCAAAAAGGAAGACTTTTTTGCCAGCGTTTGCAAAAAAAACCTGGAAAACAACAAAAGGTTTATTGTTGCAATGCCTAAAACTATTGTGAACACTTGTGTGTGTGATATATAATATACACACACACACACACACACACACACACACGTCAGTAATCTTGTGCTAGTTGAAGAAAAACAGCCCTTCATCTGAAGATACTAAGTAGAACATTCATAACATATTCACAAGGTATTGTATGTAGGTCACGTTCAGATTGCAAAAATTATTTTTTTTTAACATGCATTCAATCAATAAACTCCACTTGGCGCCATCCTCTGTTTATAAATCCCACTGTATGCCTTTTTCGGATGTGTTAATATTTGCTGAAGAAATAACCCCCCCCCAACCCTTTGTCTAAATGTGTTTAATGATGAAGTGTTTGTTTTTACCCAGTTAGTACATAAAGGCTTTATATGCATCAAAGTCCCTCCATTGCCAGGACCTGGTCTTTCCAGGCAGCATCCCATCCCAGTACGAACCAGGCCCTTAAAGCGATTAACCAGTAAATTTTGAAATTACAGGGTTATGAAATGTCGTCATTATACATTAATACAAGATGTTCTAGACAAAAAAGAATTAAGCAGCTTAAAAAACCCGTTAAAGTTGTAACATCAGTCCGTTGGGCCATTTCCCCAGGCAAGGCCATACTGGATTAGCCAGATACATTGGATGGATGTAGTAGGAGATGAAAACGAGGGTGGCACTGTGTGACGTAGGATTCCACACTTATTCTTCATTTTGTCCTGGATCCGAGACGTTTGTCCAAGTGGCTTCATCAAGTAAAGCGAGAAAACTTTACTCCTGGAAAAAGCAGCAAATTGTGCCATGTGCATTTTACAGAAGATTGTGGATTTGTGAAGGATTTGTATGAAAAAAATCACTGGGAAGAAGTGAGACACGAGGCAGAAACGACAACTGAAGCCAGACATGATCCCAACTTTTTTTCACCACAAAACACCAGCAGCACGACAGCACACCGTATTATGCATCAAACGGATGGAAGGTAAGCAGGTAAATATATATATATATATATATATATATATATATATATATATATATATATATATATATTTTTTTTTTTTTAAATAAACAGGCAACAAAATAGCCACTACTTTATTTTGATTCCTTTTCTAATTCTGCATTGCAGTAATTTTTGTGGAGAAATGCAAACAAATAGACCGAGAAGTCACACGAGACCATAATATAGCATGCATTTATATACCTCTGCTGTACTCGCGGAAAATGGCATCATGTATGATGGGAGTTATGGCGGCCTCCCTGACATCTATTTTCATCACTTTATTGGTTATATCATTAAGAACAAATTCAACATGCAGCTTTTTTTTTTATAAAGGACAGACATAAAGACTGACTTTTAGCTCAATTTGTTTATTTGCGAGATATTTCCTTTAAGGTGCATTGGGTGGCACCAATCTCCATTTCTATAGCCTCTCACCTATTACATAGCTAGGTTGATCCTCTGGTAACCATTAGAGTTTGACTCCCCACTCACATCTGTATTGCAGTGTGCCTCACCATATGGCATTAGGTACCATTTTTATGATGGTCTTTGGTATGATTCAATAACGAGTAGAACTTGTGGACTCCCAGTCAAGAGGCAGACACACTAACCACTAAGCCAGCCCATGGTCTTTATATGTATCCATCCATCCATCCATCCATCCATCCATCCATCCTTTCATCCATTATCTACAGGGTCGCAGGCAAGCTGGAGCCTATCCCAGCTGACTATGGTACACCCTAGACAAGGCGGCAGGTTATCACAGGGCTGACACAGAGACAAACAACCATTCACACTCACATTCACACCTACGGTCAGTTTAGAGCCATCAGTTAACCTAACCTGCATGTCCTTTGGACAAACCAGAGCACCCAGAGGGAACCCATGCAGACACAGGGAGAACATGCAAACTCCACACAGAAGGCCCTCGTCGGCTGCTGGGCTCTAACCCAGGACCTTCTTGCTGTGAGGCGACAATGCTAACCACTACACCACCATGCTGCCCCATGCATATATACATACATACAACCCCGATTCCAAAAAAGTTGGGACAAAGTACAAATTGTAAATAAAAACGGAATGCAATAATTTACAAATCTCAAAAACTGACATTGTATTCACAATAGAACATAGACAACATATCAAATGTCGAAAGTGAGACATTTTGAAATTTCATGCCAAATATTGGCTCATTTGAAATTTCATGACAGCAACACATCTCAAAAAAGTTGGGACAGGGGCAATAAGAGGCTGGAAAAGTTAAAGGTACAAAAAAGGAACAGCTGGAGGACCAAATTGCAACTCATTAGGTCAATTGGCAATAGGTCATTAACATGACTGGGTATAAAAAGAGCATCTTGGAGTGGCAGCGGCTCTCAGAAGTAAAGATGGGAAGAGATTCACCAATCCCCCTAATTCTGCGCCGACAAATAGTGGAGCAATATCAGAAAGGAGTTTGACAGTGTAAAATTGCAAAGAGTTTGAACATATCATCATCGACAGTACATAATATCATCAAAAGATTCACAGACTCTGGAAGAATCTCTGTGCGTAAGGGTCATGGCCGGAAAACCATACTGGGTGCCCATGATCTTCGGGCTCTTAGATGGCACTGCATCACATAAAGACATGCTTCTGTATTGGAAATCACAAAATGGGCTCAGGAATATTTCCAGAGAACATTATCTGTGAACACAATTTACCGTGCCATCCGCCGTTGCCAGCTAAAACGCTATAGTTCAAAGAAAAAGCCGTATCTAAACATGATCCAGAAGTGCAGACGTCTTCTCTGGGCCAAGGCTCATTTAAAATGGACTGTGGCAAAGTGGAAAACTGTTCTGTGGTCAGACGAATCAAAATTTGAAGTTCTTTATCGAAATCAGGGACGCCGTGTCATTCGGACTAAAGAGGAGAAGGACGACCCAAGTTGTTATCAGCGCTCAGTTCAGAAGCCTGCATCTCTGATGGTATGGGGTTGCATTAGTGCATGTGGCATGGGCAGCTTACACATCTGGAAAGACACCATCAATGCTGAAAGGTATATCCAGGTTCTAGAGCAACATATGCTCCCATCCAGACGACATCTCTTTCAGGGAAGACCTTGCATTTTCCAACATAACAATGCCAAACCACATACTGCATCAATTACAGCATCATTGCTGTGTAGAAGAAGGGTCCGGGTACTGAACTGGCCAGCCTGCAGTCCAGATCTTTCACCCATAGAAAACATTTGGCGCATCATAAAACGGAAGATAGGACAAAAAAGACCTAAGACAGTTGAGCAACTAGAATCCTACATTAGACAAGAATGGGTTAACATTCCTATCCCTAAACTTGAGCAACTTGTCTCCTCAGTCCCCAGACGTTTACAGACTGTTGTAAAGAGAAAAGGGGATGTCTCACAGTGGGAAACATGGCCTTGTCCCAACTTTTTTGAGATGTGTTGTTGTCATGAAATTTAAAATCACCTAATTTTTCTCTTTAAATGATACATTTTCTCAGTTTAAACATTTGATATGTCATCTATGTTCTATTCCGAATAGAATATGGAATTTTGAAACTTCCACATCATTGCATTCCGTTTTTATTTACAATTTGTACTTTGTCCCAACTTTTTTGGAATCGGGCTTGTACTTAAATCTTCACAACTGTATGAAACTTATACAAATAAGCACAACCTCAAATGTCTTGCTTGTTTGGCTTTACAGATTACAGATCTCTTTGCACTGAAATTCCTTTGTCGACCACTTCAGTTCTGTTGTGTACCTAAATGTGAAAAGATTCTCTCTCTCTCTCTCTGTTTACCATTTGAATTATGTCTTAATCTTTCAGAATGGCTGTTTTAATCTGCCATTAGGCCTGGAGGAAGAGACAGACTTACTTGTATTCCACAAATCCACTCCATAAGCAGCATGATCCACCCCCAACCCCCAGGATCAGACTGCCTGCCACCCACTGCTGAGACACGCATACACATAGAGACAGAGAAAAAGCATGTAAGAGAATATAATCGGTTGTTGACATGATGTTCACACATCACATTGCTCACACTGCTTTCATTTTCTTCTCCTTGTTATTGCAGAGGAAAATGGCTGACCTAGTTTTCAGTGCTGTAAAAGGTGACTCCAGATCTGCCCTATACACCAGTTTGGCTGAAAGCTTAGAAGCCAGGAAATGGTGAGAACCGTACATGAATAGATAAATTGTCATCATCATTCAAGAGAAGATATGGCAGTCTGGAAGAGATGGATAATGAAACTATAAGAGCATCTGTGAATCACAAGTAAGGGTCTTGTTAGTCTGTGAAAGGGTCAGTGAGGCTGGTAGAGGGGGTGGAGTTGTGGGACAGGGAGGCTGTGGTTATGGAAGTGAATCTGTGGGTCTGAGATGGTAAGTGAGCCTTGGACATGGTCTATGTGTGTGACAGAGGGGTGTTGAGGCTCTGTTGGTTATGATTCAGAGAGAATATGATTCTGACAGAGGACCTGTTGGTTACAAATCTGAGAGAATCTGTTGGCTATGCGTATGAGAGAGGATCTGTTGGCTATGAGTCAGGGAAAATCTGCTGGTTATGGCCCTGAGAAAAGATATTTTGGTTAGGAGTCAGAGACAGAATTTGTTAGGTTTTTTTTTTTGAGAAATGATCGTTTGATTGAGTCTGAGAGAGGATCTGTTGGTTATGACCCTGATAGAGGATCTGTTGACTGTAAACCTGAGAGAGGATCTCTTGATTATGACCCTGAGAGAGGATCTGTTGGTTGTAAGCCTGAGAAAGGATCTGTTGGTTATGACCCTGAGAGAGGACCAGTTTGGTTGGGTCTGAGAGAGGATCTGATGGGATTATGACCAACAGATCCTCCATCAGAGTTGCAACCAACAGTTCTTCTATCATATTTATAACCTGTGGGGGATCTGATGGTTATAAATCTGATAGAGGATCTGTTGGTTGGTTGTAAGCCTGAGAGAAGATCTGTTGGTTGTAACCAAATCTGTTGGTTATGGGTCTGAGAGAAAGCACATGGACCTGGGACAGCATGATGTGGTCTTGAAACAAGATCAGTGAGTCTGGTAGAGGGATTGTTAGTCTAAAATAAACTTTGTAGATCTTGAAAAGACTCTGGGAGGTCTGAGTGATCTTTGAAAATTCTGTGGGTGTGGTAGAGGATATTTGGGCCTGGAAAGGGTATTTTGCGGTTTACGAAGGCTATACACAGCTTCTCACTTCCTGATAAGAAAGGTGAGAGTTACTGAATTCCATGGTCCTAACACGGAAACTGTCAAATGTAAGCGTGACCTTTATTTGAAGATCCAAATCTAGCTGACAAAATTGTGATTGGGAAGCAGGCAGGGGTCAATCGATAACAAATCCATAACAAAGCAGGGGAATTGAGCTCTTAATGTGAGGAACAACAAAAAGTCAAAACACAGTAATGGTAAAAGAAAGAAGTTGCTTATTACTTTACAGGCATTTAGCAAGAGGACCCTGACATACCAACTGCAGTGGGCAGCCCAGGGGGCAGTTAGAGTTTAGGTGCTTTGTTCAAGGATATTTCAGCCACGTCTGCTGGTCCACAGAATCAAACCAGCAACCTTTTGGTCCCAAAGCTGCTTTTCTAACCATTAGGCCATGGCTTCCCCATATAGATTACACCACAATGAAATTATTATCTTCACATATCCAAGCTTCTCTGCATGTATAATTTAATTTTATTTAACATGACAGTTCCTCCCCCACCTCAGGTCAGAGCACAGGCTCAGCCATGATACAACACCCCTGAAGCAGAGAGGGCTAAGGTCCTTGTTTAAGGACCCAACAGCTTGACAGTGCTGAGGCTTGAATCCCTGATCTTCTGATCAGGAACCCAGAGTCTTAACTATTGAACCACTACTGCCTTACCATGCTCCAAGATGTGCACATGAAAATGGCAAAACCTAATGAAGATCAGCAGTGAGTGTACTGATATAACTATATGCATATAACATATGAAGCTAAATGGATGTAGTTAGCAATGAGGCGTGTGGGAGCACTAGAAAGTTCAGACTGAATTCATCTGTGGAATTGTGGTGGCTTCTGGATCAGCGGTGGATTTGGATGTAACATTCAGTTTTCGAAACATTCATGTCCTCCTACAAATGTCAACTTTGTTGTGTTTATTATACTTTGCTTTGCTCTTAGGAGTGTTCTCCTTCACTCTAATCTAGTGCATGCTCACTAAATAGCAATCATCCTGGCTTCCCAGCCTTCAGAACAGTTGCTATGGCTACCTCCAGCGAGAGGAGCTTCTGAAAGCTGCCTTTCTGCTCAAACTGTGGAAAGAAGTGCAGCAGTACACTTACCATGAATCATTACACTGACTTCAAGTTTTCACCAAGCGTTACTATGGTGAATAAATCATTATAAATCAGTTAGCTCAGAGTAGCTTAGTTCAAAAATGCAGCCAATTATTCCCAGTAACAACTGTTCAAATCAGATATGTCCGAACTCCAGTATTCCTGAGATTTGTGTTTTCCTTTTTCTAACACAGCACAGCCAGTCTACAAAGACCTTGGTCATTAACTGATGAGTTGAATGAGGCATGGTAATGAGGTGTTTGAAATAAAATGGGGTTTATTATAGAGAATAAAAAAGGATTTGGCTTCAGTGTTTGTTTTTTTAATTATTAGTTCAAGTCTCAGTATAGTGCTCATGTGAACAGAGAGACAGGAGGTGCATAGATAAGACATACTGATCCTTCAGGTGTGCCCAACCAGAACAAAACGAGACAACACAGCTGCACCACGGCCAAGGCTGTGTGTGTGTGCGTGTGTGCGTGCGCGCACACATGGACAGTCATGGCTGACTGAGAATGCACAGAAACACAGAGAGAGTGGGGGAGGCTCTGACATGTTAAATCAAATGAAATTATGCATGCTGGGAATCTAAAGTGAGACCTGAGCAATAACAATGATCCTGCTGTAGATAATGATGATGTGGTGATCAGGTAGCAGGTCAGTGGACCAAGCTACCAAGTTGTATGGACTTAAATATTTAGCTTTTACGTCTGGATTTTTGGACACAGATTTGTCAGTTTTCCTTCAGTAAGTACTTTATCCTGGTTACAGTTGTGGTGGATTCAAGACCAATCCTGAGAACACTGGGTATGAGATGGGACTACAACCCGAATGGTCCAGCAGTCTAGGAGGACACCACACACACAAACACCCCTGGGGCAATTTAGGCTACATCCACACGACAACGGCAACAAGATGTTATTTAAAAATATATCGCGTCCAAATGGGCAACGATCAGTAAAATATCAGGTCCATATGGCAACGCAACGCTTGCTGAAAACGATGCAATACACATGCCACACCTCTAGGGGCGCTGTAAGACGGTCCCTTCGGAGACACCAGAACAATAGAAGAAGTAAGGACGCATGCACATAAACTATTATGCGCGAGACTTCATATTAGCCACAAAGTCAGGAAAATCTGTTCGTAAAATTACATTATAATGACCAAATACAATGAAAAGTATTTTTCCAGTCTCACCTATGAAAGGTAATCCCATGTGATCTCGTTTGGACGGCAAACCTGTTGGTACAGTTAAACGCAGCTAATCTTTATTCTCCGCTTTGACCTATCCAATATGGCGGCGAGGATGACGTATGATTCTACGCGGAAGGCGGCGTCTTTAATGGTCCGGAATAAATTGAATGCTACACGTTGATGGATTAATTTGTTGTTTCTCACCTGTGAAAGGTAATCCCATGTGATCTCGTTTGGACGGTAAACCTGTTGGTACAGTTAAACGCAGCACATGAATCTTTATTCTCCGCTTTGACCTATCCAATATGGCGGCGAGGATGACGTATGATTCTACACGGAAGGCGGCGTCTTTAATGGTCCGGAATAAATTGAATGCTACACGTTGATGGATTAATTTGCTCTTCTACGCCCGTTTTGAGGAATGTATTGTAGGAGTTAAACCAACATCTGAAGAGGTCAGATCGCTCCTTTTTTTCCCTATTTTTGCTGGCGGGATTGACTCTCTCTCTCTCTCTCTCTCTCTCTCTCTCTCTCTCTCACTTTGCACCATTACACAATAAATATTCACAGTGAAAATATTTTGTAAGCGCATTTCATGAACCAAGTTATAGGATTTGTTGACAACTCGCATCGAGTTCGTTACACTTCTACCCGGCGTGAAGCACTCACAGTCATGTGGTTGTGACGTCATCATAAACAAATCCGTTCTACTCATCCAGACGACTTCACAACGGCAACGTTGCCAGATCTTTCCACTCTGGAACCCATTCTCAAAAAGATTGCGTTTTGAGCACCCAAAACACCGGTGCCATGTGGACGCCAGGCCTAAATGATAAGCAATTGTATCGGAGTCACCTGAATCCATTGCCGTGTGGACAGGGCCTTAGTGTACACAGTCCACCTACCCGCATGTTTTTGGGAGGCAGATGAAAACTGGAGAATTTTCATTTCTAATTTATTTAGCTTTGCCATATCAAAATATATGTGTACATACATTATGGCTGGGGAAACCACTCCAGCTTGTGCAAATTACAGATTGTACCTAATCTGCATGTCTTTGAACCACGAGGGAAACTGGAGGAAACCCACACAGACAAGTAGAGAACATGCAAACTCTACATACACTGTAAAAAAAAAAATCCGTTGTTTTTACGGAAAAATACTGGCAGCTGTGGTTGCCAGAATAATCCTGTTAAAAATACAGTGAAATGTAAACAACATTACAGAATGGGATTCCATGTACAATTAATGATAACTAAATGTAAATTTTACAGGTATTCAATAATCAATACATAACTGTTAATTTTACGGATATTCATTGTACAATAAACAATGATTGCATGAACATTTCACCAGGATTCAATGTAAAATGATGGTTACAAGCAATGATCTACTAGACAGATATTTTATTTGATTTAGAGTTTTACGAAATGTGCCGGAGAGCCTCTACTGACATTTTTTTTATTTTTTTTAACAGGGCAATGATGTAATTTTAACTATCACATTCTGTTTTAGTATTACAGTTTGTCTGTGTTTAAACTACAACAATTTGTAAATTCTACAAAAAAAAAATATGATCAATTCAACATATTCTTACTGTTAAATTAACAGTGGTATTTGGTTAGGAGTTTTACAGTATGTTGATGTAAATTACACACTGCTTCATTGTTTTTGTATTTACAGTTTTTTTATGTCATGATTTTACATAAATTCACTGTTAATTCTACGGACATTTTTTACAGTGTAGAAAGGCTCCTGTTGGCCATGGGGTTTGAACCCAGAACCTTCTTGTTGTGAGGAGACAGTGATAACCACTGAACCCAGATAAAAGCCATGGGGAGGACATTTGAACCTTAGAACAGACAGTGACCCAAACTCAGGATTGTTCCAGGAATCCTTGTTCCATTGTTCCAGCGCTTGCCAAAAACATATGCTCAATATTATCTACCTACAGCTTCTATAGTGAACTAATTAACTTTCGAGTAAATAAGAAAGTGTCACGTTTGACCTTTCAGTTGATAGATTTCTGTAAATCTTTATGTATAGTCAGTAGTGTGTCATATATGTAGTAACAGAAAACACATTATGCATCAGATAAACACTTGAACAATTCGACACATTTCAAGAAATGGTGTAACGATTTGATCCAAACCAGTGGTCATAACCTAATCATTACATAATATATGTAGGTTAATTAAGAGGAACTAGACATGGGTGTAGCAGTGAGAGAACCATTCAGTTAAGCAATATCGCATGAGCAAGAGCGTGGTTTCTCTGAAGATCTCTATGGTCGTAGCTAATCACAGCTGTGTAAACATGTTTGTGAGTGTGATATTGCTTTTATTCAGCAGTTCTATAAACCAGAAACGAATATTGAGTAAGTTACATTTCAGACACAGTATGGAGAAACGTTCTGTTTATTTATGCTCTGTTAGAGGAAATAGAGCCTGAAGAAGTCACACTCACTTTATAGTAGATTGGCTAGCTCTCTAGCTAACTCACATTGATTTGTACATTTCTGTTAAGTGTTTCTGGTAAAGCTGGCATCCCTTCTTTATTTCCATCTTCAACTGATGAGCTTTCATACATTTTTGAAGTCAAAGGTTATATTCCTGAAAAGTATTTTTGCAGTGTCGTCTGATGAGGATGTCACTAACTCTGCTATAGTAACCGTTTCAAACTAGGAAGTGGAGTGATACACACAGTGAAACATTCTAGTGCATTTACAAGAAATGTAAGCACTTTTGGAACACCGCTCGACCAATCAAACTAGTGGATCGGAACAAACTGTTGTATAAAAGCAGAACAGCACTGGCGAGAACAGGAACCGAAACTAAACAAAAGCACATGCAGGTGTCTCAATTTATTTAAGTGACTTTACTTTGAGCTACTGTTCTGTATACTGTGATTTGTACAGTTTTGTAAGACATTCCACATTACACCATCAATACCCACCGGCCACTTTATTAGGAACACCCCCACATCCAGCTGCTGCTTGATGCAGTTCTCTAATCAGCCGATCCCTTGATGCATAAAATCATGCAGATACAAATCAAGAGCTTCAGTTAATGTTCACAACGTTTAAACATCAGAACAGGAAAAATTGTGATCTCAAAGTGTGACTTTCTTTCAATGTGGCATGGGTGTTGGTTTGAGCCAGATGGAACATGAAGGTTTGGATATTTCAGAAACTGCTGATCTCCTCCTGGGGTTTTCATACACAACAGTCTCTATACACAGAATGGTGCGAAAAACAAAAAACACTGAGTGAGCCACAGTTCTGTGGGTGGAAACAAATGCCTTGTTGATTAGGCCCTGGTCACACTACAGTTTGCAATGGGTTTGCGAATACTTAGTGATGAAAAATTGGCAGCATCGAATGTTCTCTGAATGTTCTCTGAACTTCACGATTTGTTTTTGTTGTGTCTCCGCCTTATGAGTGGCCAACAACGTCATGAAAAATTTCAGTGCATACATTGAAATTTGGTGGTGATGTTTTCGTCGGCAAACAAAGTGGTGAATACTTGCAGATGGGTTTGGGAATATTTCCCAAAGCTCAGAGAACCTTCTCCAAGCCTCTTGAGATATTTGTCTCAAATCTATGTCCCCGATGCTCGTGGGAATCTCATCAACACAGCGGCTCTGCATAGTCTAACCTTCTCCAAGACTTGAAAAGTGCGTTGTGCATGCGCTTGGAACCCAGTCGTTATGGGAAACACCCAATGCTGATTTGAGCGCAGTCAGCATGCATATATAAGGACGCTGTTTTCATTGAGATTTTGCAATATTCTGTCAGGTATGCAATGGTAGACGGATCTAAGTGCAGGCAGAGTGTTAATTAGCAGGCATGATATTTACAAAACTGAAAGCAGAGTCATAAACATGGAGAGAAACAAACATGACTATGATAATGATAATACCGTACTTCATAAAGTCTCTATGTCCTTATTTGCACATGCTGATTGTGCTCAAATCAGCATCAGGTGTTTCCCATAATGACTGGGTCCTGTGAGGGAATGTGGCCACGTGAGCGCACGAAGGTGTGACAGTCAAGTGTTTGCCTGCTGTGTGACCACAACTTTTAGCTCGCTTGTATATCACCATGCATTGTCACCAAAATGCCTCATTTTTATCGATAACTCATCGCAAAGCATCGTGAGCTGTAGTGTGACCATAGCTTAAAGGAGAACTGAAGTCATTTTTAAACTTGCTTTATTTCTTAATTAACATGTTATTCAGTTACGTTTTTGGTTTTAGTAACCTTATATCGTGACTTGTATTGGCAACTAATTGCAATTAAATATTATACTTATCAGCCTATTCGGTTTTTAGCCATGTTGAATTTAGCTCGTTTGGTCCACGGCAGGCTTCGCTTATCCGTGCGATCTTCACGAGACTTATGCGAGACTTCAAAACGTGAAGTGTTAGTCAGGTGTCAGTGCTGCCATTTTGAAAACTGTTTTCCAAATGAAATATTGCACAAAAATTAGTTTAAATGACGTTTCTTGCTGACTTTTTTTTCAAACTTTCCTGATTGCTATCAAAACAAACAAAACTTTCGGCTTGATTACATCAGCATTCGAAAGAGGGCGCATGCGTCTTTTGACAATGTTGGCAGATGTTGGTCATTTTCCCTGTGTCTGAAATTGCTCCCTACTCACTATATAGTGAGGACGGCATTTTGTAGTGCTGTCCGAAACCTTAGTGAGGATTATTTACACCCTATATAGTGCACTCAAAGTATCCCACAATGCATCAGGAAAAGTAGTGTACAACCGAGGGTCACTAACCAATGCAATATATCCCATCATGCATTGCGGTCGCACTGAAAGAAATCAAATTAAAAGTCTCAAATTTGATTTAATAACAGGCAGCAGCAAAGAAGAAAGTATTCAGCCTTGATTTAAAAAAAGAGCTGAAAGCTGCAGGCACTTTGTATTGATTAATGTTGGAAATACGCTCAGTATAATATGGATTTATCACAAAAACACATGCATGTATTTATTATTTTGAAAACCCACCGCCGACTGATCTGGCACGTTTTAATTGTGCGACAGTAATGATGTAAATACCAGCGTGACGGACTAGTGTCCGAAAGCATTTTTTCATTTTACCAATGAGCTCACTATATAGTCCTCTATATAGTAATTCCCTATATAGGGAGTAGTGAACGAGTGAGCGATTTCAGACACAGGGAACGTTGGCAGATGTTGGTCACTTTGATTTCTGCTGTACGTTTTACTTCCGTCCTACGATGTCTCGCACAGGTCTCAACAAATCTTGTTTACGGCCATTGCTTTGACACATGGACTGATATATTACATAGCATATCTCAAACACTCATAACTTGCTATAGCAGTGACAAAATAGCTATCAAAAATGCATTCCTATATTTAATAAAATGAGATAAATATAATTTTGATAATAAAAAAAATTCCCTTCAGTTCTCCTTTAAGAGAGGTCAATGCCTTCAGTTCTCCTTTAAGAGAGGTCAAAGGAAAATGGCCAAATTGGTTCGAGCTGCCAGGAAGGAGAGCTATAGCCACTCATATAATCACTCTTTACAACTGTGGTGAGCAGAAAAGCATCTCAGCATTGGGTTCCACTCCTGCAGCCAAGAACAGGGATCTTAGAATCAAGAACAAGTTCCTTTTAAAGTGGCCGGGGAGTGTATTTTATCTTAATGAAACTGCTGTTGTTTTCTGTAGTATTGTCTTACACTGGTTTACATGTTCCACTATGTACCATGCTCTTACATATATTTATTTTCCTGTACAGATAGTCATGTTATATGACGTGTTACAATATAGATATAATGTAAATACAAAAAAGAAACAAATTTCTTATTTGCCTCTATAACCACTGAATCAAACAAACAAACAAACAAACAAACAAACAAACAAACAAACAAACAAACAAACAAACAAACCTTAAACACACTGTGATGGGAAGTGGAAGCTCAGTACACATTCAGATTGGTGATGAGATCTAACACAGAAAAAAAACCACAGCAAAATGTCACTTCTGTTTCTCTTAAGCTCAAGATGGGGATCGTTTTTGATTTCTGTAATTGCCTTTGCATTGTTTTGTCATTTATATGCATGAGATGAGAGTGTATGGTTTGAGATCATCTCTGCATCATTACCATTGAGAACCCGTGTTTTCTGGAGATCTGGGTCAAAAGTCATCAGGGTGTCCAGGTCAAAGATCGACTCCGATTCATCAATAACAATTTCACAGTTGGCATTACAGCCTGGGATTAGTCATACAGGAAATCCACAGAGCTGGAGGAGGAGGTTCTCCATCTTTATTTAGATGTGATTATTGACCAACTGTTTCGAAACAGTCCATCATAATCACAGATGCAGGAATTCATTATTTTGTTGCCGTTTGCCAGAAAGCTGTTGGCTGGGTTTGGCGAATCATTCAGCACTGGCAGCTTGCTTTGTTTATGCTGTCATTTTCAAGCGATCACAACTGAAAATGATTCACTGCCAGCTGGAGAAGGATCTTTGAAGGTTGTTTTGTAGCTGCTGTGTTAGTCTGTGTGTTTGTTCAGCTGGGACTGAGACTTCTCTTAACTTAAAAAGATCATTTTCAGCAGTGTCATTATTATTATTATTATTATTATTATTATTATTATTATTATTATTACAACCCCGATTCCAAAAAAGTTGGGACAAAGTACAAATTGTAAATAAAAACGGAATGCAATGATGTGGAAGTTTCAAAATTCCATATTTTATTCGGAATAGAACATAGATGACATATCAAATGTTTAAACTGAGAAAATGTATCATTTAAAGAGAAAAATTAGGTGATTTTAAATTTCATGACAACAACACATCTCAAAAAAGTTGGGACAAGGCCATGTTTACATCCCCTTTTCTCTTTACAACAGTCTGTAAACGTCTGGGGACTGAGGAGACAAGTTGCTCAAGTTTAGGGATAGGAATGTTAACCCATTCTTGTCTAATGTAGGATTCTAGTTGCTCAACTGTCTTAGGTCTTTTTTGTCATATCTTCCGTTTTATGATGCGCCAAATGTTTTCTATGGGTGAAAGATCTGGACTGCAGGCTGGCCAGTTCAGTACCCGGACCCTTCTTCTACGCAGCCATGATGCTGTAATTTATGCAGTATGTGGTTTGGCATTGTCATGTTGGAAAATGCAAGGTCTTCTCTGAAAGAGACGTCGTCTGGATGGGAGCATATGTTGCTCTAGAACCTGGATATAGAGGATGTGCACGTGACGTCACGAGGTCACGTGATATTTGTTTATCTGCCATCTTGGATGGCAAGGCCGCGCATAGAACTTAGACAAACCCGTTCTAATTATCAAGTGTGTGGGAGTAAATCTTTCGAGAATGGTTATATCTTGTTCAGCATTTGGTTCTACCAATAGACAGGGCCAAAAGGAGGGCCTGTCATTTTATAGATTTCCCGCAGACAAGGAGAGACGCGCAAAATGGGTGTCCGCTGTGCGAAGAGAAAACTGGTACCCCAGTTCTACCAGCCAAATTTGTAGTGAATACTTCATATCAGGTAGGTGTAATCTTCTAATTCAATACTCCTAGTACATCTGTTAAGTTGATTTTCGGATTGAATGATAACTGCATACTTAGAAACTAGACAGTACAGTGTTTGTGGCCGTCAGTCTGCTTGATCTCTAATGTTTAAAATGGCTATGCCTAGCCCTACTACCCTGGCCTAGTCTATGACAATGTTTTATCTTTTTGGCTCATATATGCCTTTGAAAGGCCAATCCATAGTAGGGATGGCAAAAACTAAAAATAATCTTGACCGACCACCAAGCCTCATTAGCCGGTTAAAGTCGGTTAACCTATGAGTTTAAACAGGGATGCAAACGGCGGATGCCGCCTTTTTCACGGCTGAATCATGCAGATCCGATTTTTTTTTTTAGGGGGGGCGTTGGAGTGTCTGAATAATTTCATCAGAGTAAATTCTGTATTAAAATTACTAAATAAGCAAATGCCACAGTCCATGAAACATAGGAAGTATGAGAAGAAAACAGTAAATCAGAAAGCTGCGCACGTTTTCGCGGAAGCTACGCAAATGTGCGCAGCTTTCTGATTTACTGTTTTCTTCTCATACTTCCTATGTTTCATGGACTGAGTTTAGATTTCGAACATTCCTACGATAAAACGTCCTGCATAGTCTCTTTATGATAAACGTCTTAATGCCACTTACCCATGAGGTTATCAAGTAGACTTCCTTCTTCGGAACCTTCCAGAGGTATAGTTGGGATACCCATCCCGCAACAAAATATTTATAAGCTTCCAGGCTCTTGTAAGCTTTGAGGGCTTTGCCAGTGTAACATGATTCACGATTAACAAGATAATTGTAAATGTCGTGGTAGGCCAGATCAGGTAAATCGCCGGCACCGCAGCTCCGTATTTCCCTGAACAAGGATTGCGGCAAGTTGTATGGATCTGCAATCCCCAACCTGGAACACTTTTCCACGTAACGCTGCCTCACGTCACCTTCAAGATGCTGAACAAACTTAGACAAGTAATCGCGCGATGTAGATGGGGTATTTTCCGAATTTTCTTGGGGATTACTCCCTGGATCCATTACGCTCGCGCAAGGTAAACAATCCTGATGCCGTCCAATATGGCGGAGTACACACGTGACTGCACATCATCTATACCTTTCAGCATTGATGGTGTCTTTCCAGATGTGTAAGCTGCCCATGCCACATGCACTAATGCAACCCCATACCATCAGAGATGCAGGCTTCTGAACTGAGCACTGATAACAACTTGGGTCGTCCTTCTCCTCTTTAGTCCGAATGACATGGCGTCCCTGATTTCCATAAAGAACTCCAAATTTTGATTCGTCTGACCACAGAACAGTTTTCCACTTTGCCACAGTCCATTTTAAATGAGCCTTGGCCCAGAGAAGACGTCTGTGCTTCTGGATCATGTTTAGATATGGCTTCTTCTTTGAACTCTAGAGTTTTAGCTGGCAATGGCGGATGGCACGGTGAATTGCGTTCACAGATAATGTTCTCTGGAAATATTCCTGAGCCCATTTTGTGATTTCCAATACAGAAGCATGCCTGTATGTGATGCAGTGCCGTCTAAGGGCCCGAAGATCATAGGCACCCAGTATGGTTTTCCGGCCATGACCCTTACGCACAGAGATTCTTCCAGATTCACTGAATCTTTTGATGATATTATGCACTGTAGATGATGATATGTTCAAACTCTGCAATTTTACACTGTCGAACTCCCTTCTGATATTGCTCCACTATTTGTCGGCGCAGAATTAGGGGGATTGGTGATCCTCTTCCCATCTTTACTTCTGAGAGCCGCTGCCACTCCAAGATGCTCTTTTTATACCCAGTCATGTTAATGACCTATTGCCAATTGACCTAATGAGTTGCAATTTGGTCCTCCAGCTGTTTCTTTTTTGTACCTTTAACTTTTCTAGCCTCTTATTGCCCCTGTCCCAACTTTTTTGAGATGTGTTGCTGTCATGAAATTTCAAATGAGCCAATATTTGGCATGAAATTTCAAAATGTCTCACTTTCGACATGTGATATGTTGTCTATGTTCTATTGTGAATACAATATCAGTTTTTGAGATCTGTAAATTATTGCATTCCGTTTTTATTTACAATTTGTACTTTGTCCCAACTTTTTTGGAATCGGGGTTGTATTATTATTATTATTATTATTATTATTATTATTATGCAAAAGATACTTCACAGCAAGCTAAGAATAAACCTAGCAAGCTGGTATTCTTGGGATAGGTACTGACCAGAGGGGGACCGTCAGGGCCTTCTAGTCCTTCAGAGAAGCCCAAACATATCAGCATTCTCTTCTGATTCTAATTTGGCCTCATTTTCTATCAAATTTACTTCAGAAATGAAAGGGTTACTGTCCTGAAAACATTAAAACTGAGTTATCCAACTGAGATTGTTTGTTAGTTGTGTCTAGACTGAGAAGAGTTTAGAGCTGCTCACTCATTGGTTAGGACTTCATTGCTGGGACAGAAGGCCATGGCAGTGTATGTTTATGTAGGAAGTGATGGATGAATTAACCAATCGGATTTTGATTTATATTGGGAGGGACCAAAAATTTATCGTCCTAGACCTTCACGAAGCCCAATGTGAGCTTAACCGTGAGTCGGCGTCATCAGCACAGCAGTGAAGTCACCTTCCAGACGGTGTAGCGTTCATCAGTAGTGTTAGTGAATGCTAATAAAGCGATCAAACCAGTGCTATCTATCGAGAGCAAGTAGCACAGGCTAACAACCGAGAAACTAAGATTTCTATCTCTAGACTCTTCTTCCATGCTGCACGCTCACTACAGTATTTTTCACTCAGACTTAAGTATTCATTTCCCTGTGTAATTTACTGAGTTACTTTTAAAAAAAACATTGACAGCTACACACAACGGAGCGACCTGGCAACCTGATGCTAATCCCTTACAAAATCCTTTGCCCTGTTGCTTTGTTGGTCTGTCTACCAGTAGCTAAGGTTTGGCTGAGCTCAAGTCCCAGTTCTAATAGTAACAGTTCACCACTGGTATTGAGTCACTTCTCGTGGCCTTCGGTGCCGCATCCCATGTCCTTCTGTCCTTGTCACATATCTAGAACTTTGAGGATTATCCTTGCTGCTCCCAGCAAAACTGACTTCTCCATCAGCTCAATGTTCTTAACCATCTGTCTTTTCCAACCATTTATTTATACTTCTTGGTAGGGTTCCCAGGATGCCGATTATAACTGGAACAATCTTGACATCTTTCAGCTTCCAGAACCTTTTCAACTCCCTCTTAAGGTCTTGGTACTTTTCAATCTTTTCCTTGTCTTTACTCTAGATTCTTGTGTCAAATGGGTGTGGCACAGGGGCGATTTCTCAGAGACAACAAGGGAAGCCGAGCTTCCCCTAAAATTCTCTCCCCAAACTGCGGCGTCTACGACGTTGAATTCTCATTAAAACAATAACTTGCATAACATAATATATGCCCAAGATTGTATTTATGTTCATAACTATCCTGTAACTTATTTGAGTGATGTCTGACAAACTTGCAGTTCGCTACGAGAATCACCTTTGCTGCCAGGCTGTAACCTTTCTTATTTCAATGGGCTCTATGGACTGGCAGCAGTGTTGCCAGATTGGGCGGTTTTAAGTGCATTTTGGCGGGTTTTGAACATATTTTGGCATGGAAAACGTCAGCAGTATCTGGCAACACTGACTGGCAGCCGGGTATCCGTTGCAGTCTATGAGAGGGCTCTGAACAGCCAATTTCGGCTAGTTGTTATTGGTTAAAATCAACAAAATCGTCACTTCCAGGGAAGCCGGGCTTCTCTGGGACTAAACGAGACAGTGGGAGGGACAAGAAGCTGGGCTGATGAAGGATTATTGGAGGTAGTGTTTGAAAGACATGAGGAGGGCGGTACTTTGGCGAGGAACATGGAAGTATGATCAGTCAGTCCCTAGCGGATGTCGAGAAAGTGCAGTCGTGTGCCAAAGTGCTGTCCGACTTTCTTTTCATATAAACGTTTCTTCTCATTGATGTCTCTGTACATTACTCTGTAAATAAATGTAAATATTACTCGTTGTGCTCCGTTAACTTTCATCCATTCTATCAGTTTGATCATTCGTGAATTCACTCGTTTATTTCATTTGTAGTTCAATCTGGTTATAGGCTAGCTTGAGCCTTATTGGGATCTGCAGTGCTAGCTGCTAACAGAAATTGGTGAAGTCTCTGGAAAGCACAACCAGCTGGTATAACAGGGTCACAGACCATTTTCTGGAAAAGGAGCGGAGGGCAGAATTTGTGTATAAATAGTGTTCATGTTCATGAATCTGAAGTGTGTATATTGTTCAGTAATGTTAAGAGAATGGTGGGCTCTGTGTTATAGGTTATACCTGGGTATGATATTCAAGGTTCTGTGTGTTGCATAGCCTACCTGGTTATGAATTTCCAGATTGTGTTGCAGAAGATGTTCAAGGATGTGTTGCACAGCTGGGTGTTGTGTTAAAGACTCTGTGTTGCATATCAGGGTATGATGTTCAAGGCTCTTCGTTGAATAGCCAGTGATTTTTGGATGTTTGATATTTTTGATTAAGGATATGAGGCACTAGCCTGGCAAGCCAGACTATAACATGAAATGTACAAGCAAAAATACTTTCTGCCACTAGGTAGGGTTGTCTAGTTCACTATGCTAATGGGGCACACCTTTCTATGCTTTGATATCCGGCCTACAGGTTTTACGATGAATGCGTAAAATGGGCTTCCCCTGTTTTAAAAACCAGCAGCCGCCACTGGTGTGGCACATCTATGATGCAACATTATGATCTATGATTTGTTGTTGTTGTTGTTATGGAAATTACGAAGAGTGTATGCTAAAATGTAGTTAATTTAATTTAACAAAAGTGCATAAAATATCTGAAATTGCCTTTTATTATCACTTTTCTGCTTCACTGTGCAGAACTAGTTGATAATCAGAAATTTAATCAGTAGCTGCAAACACCGAATCTCATTAGACCCATGTTTCACATATTAATTAAAATAACAAGGCATAATAATTAGTTGTTTTCTTTTGCACCAGAGCACTTGACTGCTATTAACACCCCAATTTAACACCTTCACCAGGGGTTCAGTTAAAGAGCAGAGATGAAGGAGAGTGATGACAGTATATGGAGTTGTCAACACAGATATCAAGGAAATATGTTTATGAGATTGACTGTAGATATTTCTGTTTCTGTGTCGTCCCATCACCAGTGAATCTGCAGCCTCGCACTGTGAAGCTCATCAGGATAAAGTGCTTACTGAAGATTAATTAAATGAAAGAAGGTTTCTGTGCCAAGAGTTTAATTTAATTAACTAAATTTGGGTTGTCAGTCCAACTCAGAGTTTGTTTGTTAGGTTTATCATTATGGTTTGCTGGGAAATAATCTAAAGTCTTTAAATTAGCTCAGGAATAAAACACTTGGAACGTTAAAAGTGAAGTGAAGCTTTTCATTCCTCTTACACGACAGCAATTTGTCAACTGGTACAATTTGTATTTTTTAAACAGCATCTTTTTTAATCCATTCATAATTATCTTTCAGGTTGTGGAACGTTTATGAAACAGTTTAATCAACCTGCTGTTTTCACTTAAAGCTATAAAATACAGTGGTGCTTGAAAGTTTGTGAACCCTTTAGAATTTTCTGTATTTCTGCATAAATATGATGGAAAACATCATCAGATTTTCACACAAGTCCTAAAAATAGATAAAGAGAACCCAGTTAAACAAATGAGACAAAAATATTATACTTGGACATTTATTTTACTGAGGAAAATTATCCAATACTAAATATCTGTGAGTAGCAAAAGTATGTGAACATTTGCTTTCAGTATCTGGTGTGACCCCCTTGTGCAGCAATAACTGCAATGAAATGTTTTCAGTAACTGTTGATCAGTCCTGCACACTGGCTTGGAGGAATTTTAGCCCATTCCTCCATACAGAATAGTTTCAACTCTGGGATGTTGGTGGGTTTCCTCACATGAACTGCTCGCTTCAGGTCCTTCCACAAAATTTCCATTGGATTAAGGTCAGGACTTTGACTTGGCCATTCCAAAACATTAACTTTATTCTTCTTTAACCATTCTATGATAGAATGACTTGTGTGCTTAGGGTCATTGTCTTGCTGCATGGCCCACCTTCTCTTGAGATTCAGTTCATGGACAGATGTCCTGACATTTTCCTTTAGAATTCGCTGGTATAATTCACAATTCATTGTTCCATCAATGATGACAAGCCGTCCCGGCCCAGATGCAGAAAAACAGGCCCAACCCATGATACTACCACCACCATGTTTCACAGATGGGATAAGGTTTTTATGCTGGAATGCAGTGTTTTCCTTTCTCCAAACATGACACTTCCCATTTAAACCAAAAAGTTATATTTTGGTCTCATCCATCCACAAAAGATTTTTCCAATGGCCTTCTGGCTTGTCCACGTGATCTTTAGCAAACTGCAGATGAGCAGCAATGTTCTTTTTGGAGAGCAGTGGCTTTCTCCTTGCAACCCTGCCATGCACACCATTGTTGTTCATTGTTCTCCTGATGGTGGACTCATGAACATTAACATTAGCCAATGTGAAAGAGGCCTTCAGTTGCTTAGAAGTTACCCTGGGGTGCTTTGTGACCTCACCGACTATTACACGCTTTGTTCTTAGGCCCTGTCCACACGGCAATGGATTCAGGTGAATCTGATAAAATTGTTTATCGTTTCGGCCTGGCGTCCACACGGCACCGGCGTTTTGGGTGCCCCAAAACGATATTTTTTGAGAACGGGTTCCAGAGTGGAAAAATCTGGCAACGGCGCCGTAGCAAAGTCGTCTGGATGAGTAGAATGGATTTGTTTACGGATTTGTTTTTTTTAAATAAATAAAGTTTGTTTTAATTAAATAAGTAAAGTTGTTTTAATTAAATAAAGTTTATTTTTTGGAGCGTATCCAGCAGTGTGCAGACCTATTTTCTTTTATTGTCCGACATTTTTGTCTGGCACCTGCAAAGAGTTTTTGGATGTGCGCACCCTACTCAAACGATTATAGTATTTACTCTTGGTGCAGCACTCCACCTTCAAGACTCCATTGACAAAAAGAAAACTTTGTTTTAATTAAATAAAGTTTATTTTTTGGAGCGTATCCAGCAGTGTGCAGACCTATTTTCTTTTAGAATGGAAAAATCTGGCAACGGCGCCGTAGCAAAGTCGTCTGGATGAGTAGAACGGATTTGTTTACGGATTTGTTTTTTTTCCAAAAAATTGTGATGAAAGTTGCGGTGTTTTTTAGGTTTTTGTTGCGATTACATTGCGGGAGGAAGTGAAAGTTGCGAGAAATTGTTGCGATTTTCTCTTTTTGTGATTAAAATTGAGTGATATGTTAAATATTAAGTTATTACTGAAAAACTCATCTCTCGTCATCTCATTATCTCTAGCCGCTTTATCCTGTCCGCCTACTGAAAAACTATTGATTAAAAAAAACAAAGACACTGAGAAATGGTCCTATAAACAACTTTACCAATATAAAAGATTACCAGGACTACAAAAATGCAGAAAAATAGGCTTTACTTATCCAAATGCACCTGTTGGTTCAAAAGCTAAAGTGCATAGAACCTCACAGCACAACATGAAGTTACCTTAAAATATAATATAAATGCCTCAGCTTTCATGTAAGAAAAAAAAAACTATTAATACTAGTACTGTGTGCAGGCAGTCTCTCCTGAAGACTAAATTAAACAATAATTATAAGCTAATAAAATAAATGGCTCAGGCTTCATAGAAGAAAAAAAACAATTTGAACAGAATCTCACAGTATGATGCTGAAGCTGCCTAAACAATGGAAAATAAAATACCATTTTGGCAAAAATGTTGGCATCCATTAATTTCTTGTATTAAGTAAAAAAATAAAAACCTTGTAGAGGTGTGGGGGCTGGTTCCAACCGAACACAAATGCTCGGGTCTCATATCAGGGGACCTGTAACCTTCGGGGAGCAGTGTTCGGAAGGTACAAATTGACAGGGTCGCACAACCCGCGACAGGCCTAGCAAGCCGGCGGGGAAGAAGAACCACGTGCTCAAGAAACGCAAGACGACACTCCGGACGGACATACACAACGGACATACACACCGCCCCTTGGGCAACGGGCGCGTGAGTTGATGAACTGGAACTACAACGAACACTCTCAAAGGAAACGGCGAACGATCAGAGCGGCAACCATAAATGTCTCTACTCTTAGAGAAAAGGAAGAGGAAATTATAGAAATGATGAAAATGCATAAATTAGAGATTCTTGGAATGTGTGAGACAAGACTTAGAGGCAATGGTGAGAAAATATTGCATGACAACTACAAGCTGATATACAGTGGTGAAGAGGACGGTAGGCACGGTGTAGCATTCATGCTGGCTCCCAACATAGCAGAAAGAGTAGACAGTGTGAGACGAAGAGGAGGAAGAAAGATCAATATATCCTTAAAATTGACGAATTACAGCATCAGTCTTATACAAGTTTATGCACCCCAGACTGGAAGGCCATTGGAAGAGAAGGAAAGTTTTTATGATCTTAAAAAAAATAATCTGGATCCTTCAGTGTTAAATAATTACAGGCCAATATCAAATCTACCATTCATCGGGAAAATCCTGGAAAAAATTGTCTTCAATCAATTAACTGCCTTCTTGATATCAAACAGCCGTTTTGATAATTTTCAGTCAGGATTTCGTGCCAATCATAGCACTGAAACAGCGCTGATTAAAGTTATAAATGACATACGTCTTAATACTGATGCAGGCAAAACATCGGTCCTGGTATTACTGGACCTCAGTGCAGCTTTTGATACTGTTGATCACAACATACTGCTATATCGACTTGAACACTGGGTTGGATTGACTGGTAAAGTTATCAATTGGTTAAAATCATACTTAAAAGATAGAAGCTTCTTTGTTACCCTGGGAAATTGTTCCTCAACGTCAATGTCCTTGACCTGTGGTGTCCCCCAGGGGTCGATTCTTGGACCATTACTTTTCAACCTTTATATGCTCCCACTTGGGCAAATTATCAATAAAAATTCAATTTTGTATCACTGCTATGCAGATGATACCCAAATTTATTTTGCTCTATCACCAAATGATTATGCCCCCCTTGAATGTCTCTACCAGTGTATCGATCAAATCAATAGCTGGATGTCACAAAATTTTCTTCAGCTGAACACAGATAAAACAGAAGTAATTCTATTTGGAAAAAAAGATGAAAGACTCAGGATTACCACTATTCTTGACACAAAAGGGATTAAAACTAAAGAAATGGTTAAAAATCTTGGTGTTTTCATTGACAGCGAGCTAAACTTTGACAGTCACATGAAAGCAATCACTAAAACGGCATTTTATCACCTAAAAAACATTTCCAAACTAAGAGGACTTATGTCAAAACATGATCTGGAAAAACTAATACATGCCTTCATCTCTAGTAGGGTTGATTACTGCAATGGCCTTTTCACAGGCCTGCCAAAAAAGACCATCAAACGACTTCAGCTGGTTCAAAATGCAGCGGCGAGGGTTCTCACACGAACAAAAAGAACAGAGCACATTACTCCAATTCTAAGGTCCCTTCACTGGCTTCCAGTAAGCTACAGAATTGACTTTAAAGCATTGCTGCTGGTGTACAAATCTCTAAATGGTACAGGGCCCAATTACCTCTCTGATATGTTGCAGCGACCTAACCCAATCAGATCTACCAGATCGCAACAGAAAAATTTACTATTAAAACCAGTTGTTAAAACAAAGTGTGGTGAAGCAGCTTTTAGCTACTATGCAGTACAGCTATGGAACCAACTGCCAGAGGACATTAAAAATGCTCCTGCTGTTGGCAGCTTCAAATCTAGGTTAAAGACCAAGTTGTTTTCAGATGCTTTCTGTTAAATAATTAATATTTTTACATTTTTTATAATCTTTACTTTCTCTGCATGTTTTAAATTTACTTTAACTTTATTCTATTTTATTCTGCTAGTTTTTTTCCCTTTCTCTTTCTTTTTCTCCTTTTTCTTTTTGGCATTTTAATATTTTATTTCTACTGTTGTTTAATTCTTATTATTTTCTTTTAATTCTTTTAATTAATTATTTTAGAATAAAGATAAAATTATTTTATGTAATTTTATTTCTCTATTGTTTACTGTTTTGTTTTTACTTCTGTAAAGCACATTGAACTGCCATTGTGTATGAAATGTGCTATATAAATAAACTTGCCTTGCCTTGCCTTATGAGGAACTACAAGAGATGGTATACGAGGCAAAGCATGGAGAAAACATGATAGTGATGGGAGATTGGAATGGGCATGTGGGAAGGGAGAGAGATGGCTATGAGGGAGTTGTTGGAGCACATGGTATTGGAGACAGAAACGGCGATGGTAGAAGAATATTGGATTTCTGCTTAGTAAACAATGCTGCCATTATGAACACATTCTATGAGCATCAAGAATCGCATAAGTGGACCTGGTATGGGTGGAACCAAGAGGAGTTGAGGTATACAAGAAGATCGATGATAAACTTATTTATCACAAATAAAAAGAATATGTTTAAAAATGTAAAAGCCATACCATCTGTATCAGCAGACTCAGATCACCGGCTAGTGGTGGCTAAGCTAAATTTGGCAAAGCCAAAACCGAATGCAAGACAAGGTAGACTGAGGCTCAAGCTGGAAAACCTGAAAGATGAAAATAAGAAAAGAGAAATACAGAATAAAGTTGAAAACTATGCAAGAACACAGAGAGAAGACCAGGTGAATGCACAGTGGGAAACACTTAGAGGAACACTAATGCAGATATGCACTGAAACGTTGGGTACAAAAACCATAAAAGGAACAAAGAAGAAACAAACACCTTGGTGGACAGAAGAGCTTAAGGAGGTTGTTAGACGAAAAATGCAGGCTTTCCGGAGATGGATGAAGACAAGGCAGCCACATGATAGAGCAGCATATATTGCTGAGAGGAAAACAGTTGAAGATGTAAAAAAGAGATGTAAGAGAGAGGCTTGGGAGAAGATCGGAAGAGACTTAGAAGAAGATGTAAATGGAACGAAAAAGTTGTTGTACAGTATGGCTAAAAATTACAGAAGAGGTGACGGAGGAAAAACATATGCTATCAACGATGAAAATGGAACCTTACTAGTAGAGGAAGAAAAAATTGCGGAGCGTTGGAAGGAATATTTTGAACAATTGTTAAACGTAGAAGAGGAGTTGCAATATGAAGCTGAGGGAGAGGAAGAAGCAGCGGAAGAGGAAGAAACAGCAAGTATCAACGAACAGGAGGTGAGAACGGCACTCAGCAGAATGAAGAATGGGAAGGCAGCTGGAGAGGACGGAATACCAGTTGAAATATACAAGGCGGGCGGAAATGAAATGATTAGATGGTTAACATATATATACAACTTGGCTTATGAGCAAGAAGAAACACCAGATGAATGGCAGTATGGTATAATATGTCCAATTTATAAGAAAAAGGGAAATAAAACAGATTGCAAGAACTACAGGGGAATAACACTACTAACACATGCAGGAAAGATATATGAAAGAATAATTGAGAACAGACTGAGAATACAGGTGGAGGATAAGATAGGAAATTGGCAGCATGGCTTTAGACCTGGAAGAAGTACTGTTGACTTGGTGTTTGCCCTAAAAATGTTGTTAGAGAAAGGATGGGAATGGAACAAAAATAAATACTTGGCCTTTATAGATCTAGAAAAGGCGTTTGACAGAATCAACAGGGAAAGACTTTGGAAGATTCTGAAAGATGAACATTATGGCATACAGCCTAAATTAGTGAGAATAATCAAGAGCATGTATAAAGAATGTAGAAATAAGGTAAAGAACAGTCAAGTGGATAGCAACTGGTTTGATGTTAAAACAGGGGTAAGGCAAGGAGGAGTGCTCTCCCCTCTGTTGTTCATCATATATATGGACAAATGTCTAAGACACATTTGCGAAGAAAGAACAGATGTAGAAACTTTTGTTTATCCAGATGATGTGGCTGTGATAGCTGACATGGCAGATCAGCTACAGGAGGAGATAGAGAGATGGAGTACAGGGCTAGAAAGAAATGGTTTGAAAATGAATAAAAATAAAACTGAAGTGATGTTTGTAGGACGCAGAAGAGAGGAGTTAAACATCGGGGCAGGGGAACATCAACTTATGCAAGGAGAAAATTCTACATATCTAGGAGTATACTTTAATGAAAGAAATGAGCAAGAGGTGGAACTCAATAAAAGGATAGCAAAGTATAATGCCAATGTAAACATGCTGTATCCGATACTAAAAGATAAATACGTACCTAGAAAATGCAAGATAATAATATATAAAACCATATTAAAACCAATATTAACATATGCTGCAGAATGTTGGACACTGACCACCAAGACCAAGTCCAAGGTACAAGCTGCCGAAATGAGAGTTCTAAGACTAATAAGAGGGGTAACAAGAAGAGACAAAATGAGGAATGATAGAATAAGAGAGGAACTAGGAGTTACATCACTGTTAGAGGAATTGGAAAAATCAAAACTGAGATGGTATGGACATGTTAAAAGAATGGAGGAAGACAGAAAACCAAGAAAATACCTAGAGTGGACGCCGCAAGGAAGAAGACCTGTTGGCAGGCCGAGGAAGAGATGGATGGAGGGAGTGAAGGATGGACTGGAGAGGAGAGGCCTAGAGATGGAACAAGTGGATGAAGAACGGATATATGAAGACAGAACAAGATGGCAACAGATTGTGAGAAGTGACGTCTAGCTGACAGATGAACCAATCATCTACCTGGCGTATGGTGAGAAGGTGAGAAGTAAAAAAATAATGTAAAGTGCACACAGTCCTTCACTGTAAACATAACACACTTTCAGTAACAGAATTTAAGCCTATATAAACACTGACTCGTACATGCTGCTTCTCTTGAACATATACACGGAAGTACCGTAAGGCGGAAGGTAGTTTGTCGACGTCACCTCAAGACGACACCAACGATTGGTCAAATTTGCGGGAAAGTTGCAGTGATTGGATATAATTGCAACACCGCCCTGAATTCGCGGGGATTGGTTGAATTTGCATTGAAGTTGCAAATTGCAACATCGCGAAATCCTGGAGGGTCTGAATTTTTTTTCCTCCGTGCTTCCACAGAAGGCGGTCGCATTTTCTGCTCTCCCTCTCCCTCCTTTTTTCCCGTGCTTGTGCTTCTGTGTCTTGTCTTGTCTGCTGTACTTTTTGAAGAGACTCTTCCTGCATTACTTTCTAAACTAAAAAAAGCATGGAATTGATAATCTGGTCTCCTAACGAAATTGACACAGTTTTCTCGACAAGAAGTTTGGGTTCAGGGGAATCCGTCTGTCCTGCCGGAACGTTTGTGGCTGGTTACACGATGGACGCGTGGGAGCGGTGGCGGGTCGTGTGCCTGGCGATTCTTTCTGTGGAGGACATTGAAGATATCTACCTATTCGGAACCATGATTACAGGACTTTTACTGATTGGATTAGGCATTGCCCTGGTATATCGAGGAAATCAGACAACGGTGACAGCTGTTCAAAGTCCCACAAAGCTGCCCGATATGATTGGAGTGGTGGCAAAGCTGTTGGCACTCAGACTGTGGACATTCAGAACTTTAACCACAAAATGGTTGTTGCCTCGGAGCAGCTTTCAGCTTTGCAAGGAATACGTTTTTCGGAGATCAATTTGAATAGAATGGACAGAATGGACAGATATGGACGAGCGGTGTGGACGTGCAAAGACTGCGTCTGGAAAGACCAAACAATTCATATCTTATTGACATTCGGCGCCCTGAGACAGCACCAGCCTTGGTTCAGGAACAATTTCCCCCTGAAGGTCACTGCCGGGAGACACTCTCATTCCTCGCATTCCTCTCTAACTCTCCGTGGTCGCCATTTTTACCCCCAATGTGACAAGCGGGTGCGTGACCAGCGCCTTCATGGCTGCAGGAGCGGATGGCTGCTTGCTTGCGCTGGATTACCTCCTCCCCTGCCCCCCTCCCCCTCCCCCTTACCCTGATTCCCCCCCTCAAGTCCCGTGTTTAAAGTGTACTTGTGTTGTTGTGTGCTTATGCAAAGGTTTTTTAAATGTTCCCACGCTGTACTCCTGACAGGAGCATGGGGGGTGTTCTTTTTTTTCCTTATCTCTCCTCATGTTGTGTTTCCTTTTTATCTTTATCCCTGTCTTCCTGTCCTGTCTACCCTATGTCAATTGTATGTTGTATATGTACGGACAGGTTGACGGCTAATTTCGCTGGTACATGTGACTAGTGACAATAAAGGGCATCATCATCAATATTGCTCATGGACATTGAACTCTTGTCCCGTCCCGTCCTGGGTGATCTTATCTTATCTGTCCTGTCACGTGTCACGGTATAGTTTGGATAATATACTCTAGTTTTCATTGTCATGGTATAGTTTGGATAACATGCTCTAGTTAGTTACGAATAATCAAAAAGAAAGAAAAGGAAAGAAAGAAATAACAAACAAATTAGTGTGTATGTGTTAATATTTATTTCTTATGACATGAGAAGAAGAAATGACAAGTCAACACAGGAATTTTTCAATGAATTATTTATTAATTAATAAATTATATCCTATCACGGACAATAAGGTTGGTGTCCTGTCCCATCCCGTATCACGGGGAGGTCACTGCCTGAGAGATAATATGTCATGTCCCGTTCCATGTCACGGGTTTTAGCAACAACCGTGCATTTAACCATGTTCTTTCATGACAGATTATTTGACAGATTATTTTATTTTATAGATTATTTTATCAAAATTATTTATAATTCAGCATAAAATTGTCCAATAAATGTGAGAAGTGACGAAGCAATTTCCTACTTCATGGTCGCAGCCATCTTAGAAGACTTCACGCCAATGGCGGCCTCTGACTGGCCAAATGGATATGTCTGGTTTTGAGAAAAGTCCGTGATGGCACTTGTTGCGTTTTGGAATGAAAGGCCGTAATGCAGTGTGTAAATCAACGGTAGAGATCATGTTTTGGTGAAAACTGAATATGGTACGAGTAAGATATGATAATTGCTGATGGTTTGGTGGCGGAAGTTTAAATTTTTCAAATTTGGTGTTTATCGCGATTTGGAACCAAACTCTTCATATATATATACTGTAACTGTATATATATATATATATATATATATATATATATATATATATATATATATATATATATATATGTGTGTGTGTGTGTGTGTGTGTGTGTGTGTGTGTGTGAGCAATCTGACTATTCTACTACTAGGCTATCAGCTCATGTACCGTGAGTAAAGAAAGACAAAATGGCGGAGCATGTTGCTGAACCAACTGAGGATGAAATAAAAACTCTACTCGCAAAACAAAATCACAAAAAATCCACCAAAAAAGCAACAAAATATGGAATAAAAGTCTTGGACGGTAAAAATGTATATATTTTTTTATTTTTCAAGAATTATTATTATTATTATTATTATTATTATCGCATTTTTCACAAATTGCTCCTGTCATTTCACCGGTTTGTTTACATTGTAAGTGGAAATGATTTTGCCAAACATTTTATACAAAGTTTTTATTTATCGAATTTGCAAAAAAAAATAAATAAAAATGCTCTGTTTCTCAAAATCCAGTGAATGTGGATTGAATAAAACAGTGAGTCCACTCAATCTAGTTGTGTATTGCTTATAGACAACTCAGTGCTATGCGCCTCGTCGGCAATCAGCTCATGTATGACTCAATTTCATGGAATAACTGTTAAATATTTAGGCACTGCCTAAAAGTGGAGCTCCCGATGAGTGTAAAATGTGTTAGTAAGTAACGCCATGTTATTTTTTCAAAAGCAAATTAAAAATAATTGCTGGATAAAATCCCATCTATCTTATATAAATAAAGATACAAATTTTGCTGTCTGGTGGTCAAGTGTTTATGAGATACGTTGCCTTGCATTTGTGATCAGGTTGCAAAAGCCATCAAAAATCAGGTCAATTCATTACCATATTCTCTAAAGTATGGAGTTTCACTCAGTCTTAGACTATTGAAGCCCTGTGAATGAGGTGTTCCTACTGTCAGAGCTGCTGTTAATTAACAATTATTCACTGAACTTGAAGTGAATATCGGTGAACAATAACTGAGACGTGATTCACTGAGCCTGAGGTGGATAATTGTTCTAGTATAAATACACAGGTAATTATTTTTTAAAAATCTTATTAAAATAATTTATTTCAATCTTCAAAAGCACCATGCAAATGTAATAAAGGTGCAGTGCAGACTTGTGTTACTCACCTATGCCATTATGGCCGGGTTCTTGCCTGAACTGATAATCACATCATCAGTTTTTCTTTGGCTAATCGGACACAAGGTACGCCAATACACTTGCCAGAGCCACTGGAGGTTAGGTGCCTTGTTCAAGGGCACTTGAACCAGTCCTGTTGGTTCAGGGACTTGACCCAGCAACCTTTTAGTTCCAAAGCTGTTTCTCTAACCATTTGGCCATGGCTTCCCCAAATGCCAAGTCACATAAAATACTTTGTTTTGAAATGGATAAAATAAATCACAATTCTACCTCACCTTTGAATAGTTTTAGACCAAACTTTGTAGCATCTTTAGTGCTTTTAGGAACAGCATTTTCTTTCATCATCTGTAATTCTTCCTCACTTACAGTGACAAAGCGATCGGCCGCCATTTTGCAGAGTCCCTCAAGGTGATTATCGAGAAATATTCTGAATTTCTTGACCAATCAGAGCGCTCGATTTCCTATAATCACCTCCGTGTTTATACGGAAGGAAATGAATCAAAACCTTCTGACCAATTCAAATCCAGAATTTGAAACCACTGTGGTATAAATGGATAGATACAGCAGTTAAACAGTTTATTATTTTGAAATGAAAGTACTATTATGTAGTGTTCATCCCTATCAGTGTTAATGTCATCATGGTTAATTGAATGGTATGAATCTTGTGTCTAATTTTAGCACTGCTGACAAATCTGTGTATCCACTCAGTTTACATCTGACACAAACTCCAACCCCAACACCAACCCCCTCCCAGCTCTCACTTACTCACCATAACACTCAACTGTTATGAGAAATTGACTTTTTTTAAGCTGTTACACTCTTCCCTTCAACATAGCATGACATTTTTTAAAACAACTTCAGCTCAGATGATTGTTCTTTAAAATATATTCAACTCCATGAGCTCGATGCCTATTCATGAGGAAAATTGAAAGAACGTTTAAAAATGTGCAAAGCTTATTTGCTGTATGGCCATGCTAAATCAATTTGCTGTGACAGTACACACTGCGACAACCTCGTCCTGAGCATCTGATGTATAGTTTTGTGATTTATAAGCATGAAGAATACACTCGGGGAGACTGACAGACAGAGCGTTGGGGGTGCAGATTAAATCTTCTGGCTACAATAAACAGTGTGTGTGTGTGTGTGTGTGTGTGTGTGTGTGTGTGTGTAATGTGGCCAGAAACAGCAGACAAAAGGCAGCAGCGAGGAACCATATGGAGAAACTACTGCATTAGCAGCTAATCCATGATGAGCAATGATGCAATCAGCTTCACAACTGAAGTTTTGTAACCTGATTGCATTTCTGCATAATCATGAAAAATAAACATAATCATATAAACATACAGAATATATAAGATATAACATTGTACTGTGTTGTGTTGTATTGTAATTCTGCATAAACAGAAATAACTGTAAATGTGAATGATAGATAAGCTTCTTTTTCCCCAAAAAACATTGGAAACTATCTGCTATGACAATTTGTCCCTTATGTATGAAATAAAACACTGTGTCATGCTGTTGCAGCAAAATGTCAAGTGATGAAGCAGTTACTACAACCCCATTTCCAGAGAAGCTGGGATCTCATCTCATTATCTCTAGCCACGTTATCCTTCTACAGGGTTGCAGGCAAGCTGGAGCCTATCCCAGCTGTCTACGGGCAAAAGGCGGGGTACACCCTGGACAAATCGCCAGGTCATCACAGGGCTGACACATAGACACAGACAACCATTCACACTCACATTCACACCTACGGTCAATTTAGAGTCACCATTTAACCTAACCTGCATGTCTTTGGACTGTGGGGGAAACCGGAGCACCCGGAGGAAACCCACGTGGAGAACATGCAAACTCCACACAGAAAGGCCCTCGCCGGCCACGGGGCTCAAACCCAGACTTTCTTGCTGTGAGGCGACAGCGCTAACCACTACACCACCGTGCCGCCCAGAAGTTGGGATATTTTCCAAAATGCAATAAAAAAAAATGTGTGATTTGTTAATTCACGTGAACCTTTATTTAACTGACAAAAGTACAAAAAAAAAGATTTTCAATAATTTTATTGACCAACTTAATTGTATTTTGTAAGTATAAACAAAGTTAGAATTTGTTCCCTGCAACACACTCAAAAACAGTTGGGACAGAGGCATTATTACCACTGTGTTTCATCACCTTTCCTTTAATAACACTTTTTAATTGTATGGGATCTGAGGATACTAATTGTTGCAGTTTTGCAATTGGAATTTTTGTCCATTCTTGCTTTATACAAGACTTCAGCTGCTCAACAGTCCATGGTCGCTGTTGTCTGATTCTCCTCTTCATGATGCATTCTCAATAGGAGACAGATCTGGACTGGCAGCAGGCCAGTCAAGCACACGCACTCTGTGTCTATGAAGCCATGTTGTTGTAGCCTGTACAGAATGAGACCTGGCATTGTCCTGCTCAAATAAGCATGGACTTCCCAGGAAGAGACATTGCGTTGATGGCAACATATGTCTCTCTAAAATTCCATTATATACCTCTGCATCAATGGTAACTACACAGATGCAACTCACCCATGCCATGTGCACTGATGCCCCTCCCATAGCATCACAGATGCTGGCTTCTGCACCTTTCTCTGATAACAAACTGGATGGTCATGTTCACCTTTGGCACTGAGAACTCAATGTCCAGTTTTCCTGAAAACAAGCTGAAATGTGACTCATCTAACCACAGCACATGCCTCCACTGTCTTTCAGTCCATCTGAGATGAGTTCAGGTCCAGAGAAATCAGTGGGGTTTCTGTATAGAATTGATGAATGGCTTCCTCCTTTCAAAAAACAGTTTCAGGTTGCATTTCTGGATGCAGCGGTGGACTGTGTTCGGTGACAATGGTTTTCTGAAGTACTCCCAAACCACAGAGGTAGCAGTAGGGGACTGGTGCAGTGTGGATTGGGTGGCAGTTGAAGGCAGGGGCCTCGATGACCTGATCCCCGGACACAGCGGCTGGCTGTTGGGACATGGAATGTCACTTCGCTGGGGGGGAAAGAGCCTGAGCTTGTGCGGGAGGTTGAGAGGTACCGGCTAGAGATAGTCGGGCTCACCGCCACGTACAGCTTGGGCTCTGGAACCCAGCTCCTCGAGAGGGGCTGGACTCTCCACTTCTCTGGAGTCGCCCGTGGTGAGCAGCGGTGGGCTGGTGTGGGCTTACTTATAGCTCCCCAGCTCAGCCGCCATGTGTTGGAGTTTACCCCAGTGAACGAGAGGGTCGCCTCTCTGCGCCTTTGGATTGGGGAGAGGGCTCTTGCTGTTGTTTGTGCCTACGGCCCAAATAGCAGTATAGAGTATCCGGCCTTCTTGGAGTCCCTGGGAGAGGTACTGAGGGGTGCTCAGACTGGGGACTCCATTGTGCTACTGGGGGACTTCAATGCTCACATGGGCGACAACAGTGACACCTGGAGGGGCATGGTTGGGAGGAACGGCCTCCCCGATCTGAACCAGAGTGGTGTTTTGTTATTGGACTTCTGTGCTAGTCACAGTTTGTCCATAACAAACACCATGTTCGAGCATAGGGGTGTCCATAAGTGCACGTGGCACCAGGACACCTTAGGTCGGAGGTCGATGATAGACTTTGTAGTCATTTCATCTGATCTCCGGCCCTATGTCTTGGACACTCGGGTGAAGAAAGGGGCTGAGCTGTCAACTGATCACCACCTGGTGGTGAGTTGGATCCGCTGGCAGAGGAGGAAGCTGGACAGACCTGGCAGGCCCAAACGTATGGTGAGGGCCTGCTGGGAACGTCTGGCCTAGCACTCTGTTGGGGAGGTCTTTAACTCCCACCTCCGGGAGAGCTTTTCCCAGCTTCCGAGGGAGGCGGGGGACATTGAGTCTGAGTGGACCATGTTCTCTACCTCCATTGTGGACGCAGCTGTTCGGAGCTGTGGCCGCAAGGTCTCCAGTGCCTGTCGTGGCGGCAATCCCCGAACCCGGTGGTGGACACCAGAAGTAAGGGATGCCGTCAAGCTGAAGAAGGAGTCCTATCGGGCCATGTTGACCTCCAGGACTCCTGAGGCAGCTGACGGGTATTGGCAGGCCAGGCGTGCTGCAGCTCGGGCAGTTGCGGAGGCAAAAACTCGGAACAGGGAGGAGTTCAGGGAGGCCATGGAGAAGGACTATTGGTCGGCCTCGAAGAAATTCTGGCAAACCGTCCGGCGCCTCAGGACAGGGAAGCAGTACTCTGCCAACACTGTTTACAGTGCGGGTGGGGAGCTGTTGACCTCGACTGGGGACATTGTCGGGCAGTGGAAGGAATACTTTGAGGATCTCCTCAATCCCACCATCATGTCTTCCACTGAGGAGACTGAGGCTGATGACTCAGAGGTGGACTCGTCCATTACACAAGCCGAAGTCACTGAGGTGGTTTGCAAGCTCCTCGGTGGCAAGGCACCGGGGGTGGATGAGATCCGCCCTGAGTATCTCAAGTCTCTGGATGTTGTGGGGCTGTCTTGGTTGACACGCCTCTGCAACATCGCGTGGCGGTCGGGGACAGTGCCTCTGGAATGGTAGACTGGGGTGGTGGTCCCTCTTTTTAAGAAAGGGGACCGGAGAGTGTGCTCCAATTATAGGGGAATCACACTTCTCAGCCTCCCAGGGAAGGTTTACTCCAGGGTACTGGAGAGGAGAATTCGACCCATAGTCGAACCTTGGATCCAGGAGGAACAATGCGGTTTTTGTCCTGGTCGCGGAACACTGGACCAGCTCTATACCCTTCATAGGGTGCTCGAGGGTTCATGGGAGTTTGCCCAACCAGTCCACATGTGCTTTGTGGATCTGGAGAAGGCATTCGACTGTGTCCCCCATGGTATTCTGTGGGGGGTGCTTCGGGAGTATGGGGTTCGGGGCTCTTTGCTAAGGGCTGTACAAACAAATGGAGCAGGAGTCTGGTTCACATTGCCGGCAGTAAGTCAGACCTGTTCCCAGTGCATGTTGGACTCCGGCAGGGCTGCCCTTTGTCACCGGTTCTGTTCATAATTTTTATGGACAGAATTTCTAGGCGCAGCCAGGGGCCGGAAGGAATCCTGTTTGGGAACCACAGGATTTCATCTCTGCTTTTTGTGGATGATGTTGTCCTGTTGGATTCTTCAAACCAGGACCTTCAGCATGCACTGGGGTGGTTTGCAGTCGAGTGTGAAGCAGCTGGGATGAGAATCAGCACCTCCAAGTCCGAGGCCATGGTTCTCGACCGGAAAAGGGTGGCTTGTCCTCTCCAGGTTGGTGGAGAAGTCCTGCCTCAAGTGGAGGAGTTTAAGTATCTCGGGATCTTGTTCACGAGTGAGGGAAGGATGGAGCGCGAGATCGACAGGCGGATCGGTGCAGCCTCCGCAGTGATGCGGTCGCTTTACCGGTCCGTTGTGGTGAAGAAGGAGCTGAACCAAAAGGCGAAGCTCTCAATTTACCGATCGATCTACGTTCCGACTCTCACCTATGGTCATGAGCTTTGGGTAATGACCGAAAGAACAAGATTGTGGATACAAGCGGCCGAAATGAGTTTCCTTCGCAGGGTGGCTGGGCACTCCCTTAGAGATAGGGTGAGAAGCACAGTCACTCGGGAGGAGCTCGGAGTAGAGCCGCTGCTCCTCCACATCGAGAGGAATCAGCTGAGGTGGCTCGGGCATCTTTTTTGGATGCCTCCTGGACGCCTCCCTGGGGAGGTGTTCCAGGCATGTCCCCCCGGGAGGAGGCCCCGGGGAAGACCCAGGACACGCTGGAGGGACTATGTCTCTCGGCTGGCCTGGGAACACCTCGGTGTTCTTCCTGAGGAGCTGGCTGAGGTGTCTGGGGAAAGGGAAGTTTGGGCTTCCCTGCTTAGACTGCTGCCTCCGCGACCCGGTCCCGGATAAAGCAGAAGAAGACGAGACGAGACTCCCAAACCCATGTGGCTATATGTGTCACATTAGCATGACGGTTTCTCAGGCAGTGCTTCCTGAGGGCTCGAAGGTCACGCACATTCAACAGTGATTTCTGACCTTGCCCTTTACGCACTGAGACGTCTCTGAATTCCCTGAATCTTTTCACAGTATTATGGACTGGAGATTTTGAAAGACCTAAAATCCTGCATTGAGACATGTTATTTTTTAATCGACTAACAATTCTCTCATGAATTTTGGCACAAAGCAGTGAGCCATGCCCCATCCATGCTAGCACCTTTGGCGCGGCTCCTTTTATACCCAGTCATGTTACCAACTAACCTGCTGATTGTGGAATCTTCCAAAATAGTGTTACTTTTGCCTCTGTCCCAACTTTTTTTGAGTGTGTTTCAGGCATCAAATTCTAACTTCATTGATATTAACAAAATACAATTAAGTTGATCAGTAAAACTATTGAAAATCTTTTCCTTGTACTTTTGTCACTTAAATAAAGAGTCACACGAATTAACAAATCACATAGTTTTGTTTTTATTACATTTTGGAAAATATCCCAATTTTTCTAGAAGGGCACTCAGTAGAGTGCATACCTCCACCAAGCCACAACTAGAATATCCAGAAGGAAAAAAAATCCTGGATTCATATACATCAAAATCTAATCTATTGTTCCTTGGCCCATGACCCACCTTTCCACCAAAGTTCATCCAAATCTATTCACTATTTTTTGAGTTACGTGGGAAACAGTAAAATAAATACATGTAAATAAATAAATGAAAATTAAATCCTGGATCTGCATACATATCCCAATCCTGGATCCATATACATATCCGGATTAAATCTAAACAATTGTTCCTTGGCCGATGACCCACCTTTCTACCAAAATTCATCCAAATCTATTCACTACTTTTTGAGTTACATGGGAAAAGGTAAAAATAATAAATAAATAAATAAATAAATAAATAAATAAATCCTGGATTTGCATACATATCCCGATCCTGGATCCATATACATATCCAGATTTGCACCAAAATCTAAACAATTGTTCCTCAGTCCATGGCTTATCTCTCCTCCAAATTTCATCCAAATCCATTCACTACTTTTGAGTTACATTGGGAAAAGTAAAAAAAAAAAAAACCCTTGATCTTCATATATATCCGGATCCTGCATCCACATACATACCCTGATTTGCATTCAAATATAGTCAATTGGTTCTTGGCCCATAACCCACCTTTCCACCAAATTTAATCAAAAGCCATTCACTACTTTTTTACTTTAGATTTTGATGTAAATCTGGATATGTATGTGGATCCAGGATTTTTTTTTTTTGCCTTTTCCTAATGTATTAGGAAAAGGGAAAAAAAAATCCTGGATCCACATACATATCCAGATTTACATCAAAATCTAGTCAATTGTTCCTTGGCCTATGGCCGACCTTTCTTCCAAATTTCATCCAAATCCGTTTACGACTTTTTGAGTTATGTTGGGAACAATCAAACAAACAAACGGAGGCAAAAACATAACTTCCTCCAACACAGTTGGCAGAGGTAATAATAATAATAATAATAATAATAATAATAATAATAATAAAACAGCAACATTGTCATTACTCAGAACTCCTCTGTCCTGGTCTTTCACTGTTACAAACTGTTACAAAGCCCTGATAATGGAAACCCCTTCCAGAAATAATAAATAAATGTCTCCTGACAAAAAAAAAATCACCATATCAATGATTACAAGTGTTTTTAATCCGTTTATGGAGGAAACCTCACCCAACTCCCTGTGAACAAGCTGTTACTATAGAAACTATAACTGAATAGAAAGAGCACATTCATAAAAACCTGAAAAATAATCAACACCGTTGAGCAAACAGAATCCACAATTCAGCAATGATGTGGGGTAATGTCTCTTGTTACAGTAGGATTGTAAATTATATATGTTAAATTTTCTTCCTATTTGTTTCATGGTATCTAAACCGAACATCTTAATGTCTCCAAAGCAATGGAGAAGAAGGTATTGAAATTCTCTCCTTCTTCATTTGATGCTTCCACTGCGTCAAAACCCCAAGAATCCGGAGATACTATATGTTTTTAAATTCTTGCACGAATCTGGATCATTTCTGGAGCAAATCTGGAACAATGCTGTGATTGGAGAGTTCCCAGCATGGATTTCATAATATATGGGTCATAGTCTGAAATATACGGGCAAAACCATCTCTGAATCCTGGGGTATTTGGTGCAATGTTGATGATGTAAGAAACAAAGCCCTCAGCGATGATGATACTGATGATGTCTGATCATTTGTAAGATTCAACTAGGTAAACTGGAATATTAGAAATAATCTCAGATCCTTTTAAATGTAAACTGGACCAGGACAGGACATGTGGCACCATCAGAGCAGGATAATAACCCCCCACCCCTCACCACCTGCCCCCACCCCATTGCCACCCTGCCCCCCAGAAAGAAAGATTTCATCAGATTAGATCAGCTCTCAGCCACAAAGAGCAAATCAGGACATGTTCTGCTATTCTGTAGAATTGATTAATGGTTTAAATATATGCGCATAGGTTACTGTGAAGGTTGCAGTTTATCTCTGTTTAATGCTTTAAAATGTCTTTCACCTTCACTGTATGTACATATTTGTAATACCATGGCAGCACGCCAATCATGGAGTCACCCGGACTTCAGACATCTTTGTAGATTGAATGTAAATGTCAATTTTTGGCCCATTTTTTTCTTTTAAAATGCTTATGAAGTGATGTGTTGAATCAGCAGCCAGTAAATGTATCACTGTAGCTATAAATTTCCCATCAGACATCATGAGTCTTTAGAGAAATCAACATTCACACATCAGTGTGAAAAAGAGGACAATTATTCCCTTTCTCCATTTCATTTCTGAATGTAGGATAAGCCTCCTGTGTACCTCTATAGTCTCTTCTGCATTACTCTCCATGCATTTTCAGTTTTACACATAGCTCCACCCCTTTGACTCATTTCACCGCCCTTTCTATTGAAGACGAAAAGGGCCATAAAACCTCAAAATACATCTTCTTGTATTTTAATATGCAAAAAAATCCCACAGGTTTATGAGGTGTAAATCAAAAATATACAGTATCAGCATGGAAAATGTGTCATGGTGAAAACTGGCGTTAATCATGTCTCAAATTGAGGCAGAAAAATTACATATACAGTACTGTGCAAAAGTCTTGGCACCTTATTTTTTCCACACAAGCTTTGTTATAGATTTCTATTTTATGACTTCTACATTACAAAAACATTTTCGAGTCCAAACATTCATTTTTTTCCCAGCACAAAATTAAATGTTACAGAAAAAATGTTTGTATCCAAGCAGCATATTCCATAAGAGAGCACTTTGCAGATTAAAAAACAAAACATAATGAAGACTACTGGGTTTTGGTGCAAAATGAAGACGCGAGTGTGACAGTCAAAGTGTCTAGAAGAACTGTGGCTGGTTCTGTAAGATACTCAGTAAAACCGACAGCTCATTTCCTGATAAAACTGCACTCATTGGACCTGAGACGACTATTATTATTATTTTTTTAAAGCAAAGGGTTGTCTCACACCAAATACTGACTTTGTTTCATTTATTATGGCTTACTGCTTCCTGTTTATAGTATTTTTTTCATGTTGAAACATTTCATTTCATTATTTTTAAGCCACTTTTGGTCCACAGCATTTTTTTTTTTATCCATGCCTAAGACTTTTGCACAGAACTGATACTCAAAATTATATTTGAAAAAGTGTAATACTTCAATGTGATGTGTAGTAATATGTTAAACAGGCATTAATTATGCCTCAAAGTGACGTGTAAAAAACACACCAAACATCAAGTCGATGTACAAAGGCTGTGTTAAATAGGTATGAATCATGACTCAACATAACACAACACATAAAAACTCTGCAACATGGGATCAAATACAGTGGTGCTTGAAAGTTTGTGAGCCCTTTAGAATTTTCTATATTTCTGCATAAATATGATCTAAAACAACATCAGATTTTCACACAAGTCCTAAAAGTAGATAAAGAGAACCCAGTTAAAGAAATGAGACAAAAATATTATACTTGGTCATTTATTTATTGAAGAAAATGATCCAATATTACATACAGTTAGGCCCAAAAATATTTGGACAGTGACACAAGTTTTGTTATTTTAGCTGTTTATGAAAACATATTCAGGATACAATTATATGATCAATATGGGCTTAAAGTGCAGATTCTCAGCTGTAATTTGAGAGTATTCACATCCAGTTTGGAGCAAGGGTTTAGGAATTACAGCTCTTTAATACGTAGCCGCCTCTTTTTCAAGGGACCAAAAGTAATTGGACAATTGACTCAGAAAGCTGCAAAAAAAAAAAAAATAACAAGGCTGCATGGGCTCTTCCCTCGTTAACCTGTCATCAATGAAGCAGTTAAAAGGTCTGGAGTTGATTCCAGGTGTGGCATTTGCATTTGGAAGCTGTTGCTGTGAACACACAACATGCGGTCAAAGGAGCTCTCAATGGAGGTGAAACAGACCATCCTGAGGCTGAAAAAAAAGAAGAAATCCATCAGAGAGATAGCAGAAATGTTAGGAGTGGCCAAATCAACTGTTTGGTACATTCTGAGAAAAAAAGAGTGCACTGGTGAGCTTGGGAACTCAAAAAGGCCTGGACGTCCACGGAAGACAACAGTGGTGGATGATCACAGAATCCTTTCCATAGTGAAGAAAAGCCCCTTCACAACATCCACTCAAGTGAAGAACACTCTCCAGGAAGTAGGTGTATCAGTATCTAAGTCTACCATAAAGAGAAAACTTTATGAGAGTAAATACAAAGGATTCACCACAAGGTGCAAACCATTAATCAGCCTCAAAAATAGAAAGGTCAGAATTGACTTTGCCAAGAAACACCTGAAGAAGCCAGCCCAGTTCTGGAACAGCATTCTTTGGACAGATGAGACTAAGATCAACCTGTACCAGAATGATGGGAAGAAGAAAGTTTGGAGAAGAATTGGAACAGCTCATGATCCAAAGCACACCACATCTTCTGTAAAACATGGTGGAGGCAGTGTGATGGCATGGGCATGCATGGCTTCCAATGGCACTGGGTCACTTGTGTTTATTGATGATGTGACAAAAGACAGAAGCAGCCGGATGAATTCTGAAGTGTATGGGGATATACTTTCTGCTCAGATTCAGCCAAATGCAGCAAAGTTGATTGGACGGCGCTTCACAGTACAGATGGACAATGATCCAAAACATACTGCAAAAACAACCCAGGAGTTTTTTAAAGCAATGAAGTGGAATATTCTGCAATGGCCAAGTCAATCACCAGATCTCAACCCAATCGAGCATGCATTTCACTTGCTCAAGACAAAACTTAAGGCAGAAAGACCCACAAACAAGCAACAACTGAAGACAGCTGCAGTAAAGGCCTGGCAAAGCATCACAAAGGAGGAAACCCAGCGTTTGGTGATGTCCATGGGTTCCAGACTTCAGGGAGTCATTGCCTGCAAAGGATTCTCAACAAAATATTGAAAAGTAAAATTTTACTTAGGGTTATGTTTATTTGTCCAATTACTTTTGAGCCCCTGAAATGAGGACCGTTTGTATAAAAATAGCTACAGTTCCTACATGTTTAATCATATATTTTTGTTCAACCCCTTGAATTAAACCTTGAAGTCTGCACTTCAATTCTGTTGTAGTTGTTTCATTTCAAATCCAATGTGATGGCATGCAGAGCCCAAATCATGAAGATTGTGTCACTGTCCAAATATTTCTGGGCCTAACTGTATCTGTGAGTGGCAAAAGTATGTGAACCTTTGCTTTCAGTATCTGGTGTGACCCCCTTGTGCAGTAATAACTGCAACTAGACGTTTCTGGTAACTGTTGATCAGTCCTGCACACCGGATTGGAGGAATTTTAGCCCATTCCTCCGTACAGAACAGCTTCAACTCTGGGATGTTGGTGGGTTTCCTCACATGAACGGCTCGCTTCAGGTCCTTCCACAACATTTCCAATGGATTAAGGTCAGGACTTTGACTTGGCCATTCCAAAACATTAACTTTATTATTCTTTAACCATTCTTTGCTAAAATGACTTGTGTGCTTAGGGTCGTTGTCTTGCTGCATGACCCACCTTCTCTTGAGATTCAGTTCATGGACAGATGTCCTGACATTTTCCTTTAGAATTCGCTGGTATAATTCAGAATTCATTGTTCCATCAATGATTGCAAGCCATCCTGGCCCAGATGCAACAAAACAGGCCCAAACCATGATACTACCACCACCATGTTTCACAGATGGGATAAGGTTCTTATGCTAGAATGCAGTGTTTTCCTTTCTCCAAACATAATGCTTGTCATTTAAACCAAAAATTCTATTTTGGTCTCATCCATCCACAAAACATTTTTCCAATAGCCTTCTGGCTTGTCCACGTGATCTTTAGCAAACTGCAGATGAGCAGCAATGTTCTTTTGGCAGAGCAGTGGCTTTCTCCTTGCAACCCTGCCATGCACACCATTATTGTTCAGTGTTTTCCTGATGGTGGACTCATGAACATTAATATTAGCCAATGTGAGAGAGGCCTTCAGTTGCTTAGAAGTTACCCTGGGGTGCTTTGTGACCTCACTGACTATTACATGCCTTGCTCTTGGAGTGATCTTTGTTGGTCGATGACTCCTGGGGAGAGTAATAATGGTCCTGAATTTCCTCCATTTGTACACAGTCTGTCTGACTGTGGATTGGTGGAGTCCAAACTCTTTAGAGATGGTTTTGTAACCTTTTCCAGCCCGATGAACATCAACAATGCTTTTTCTGAGGTCCTCAGAAATCTCCTTTGTTCATGCCATGATACACTTCCACAAACATGTGTTGTGAAGATAATGTGTATGTAATATTGGATCATTTTCCTCAATAAATAAATGACCAAGTATAATATTTTTGTCTTATTTGTTGACCTGGGTTCTCTTTATCTACTTTTAGGGCTTGTGTGAAAATCTAATGATGTTTTCGGTCATATTTATGCAGAAATATAGAACATTCTAAAGGGTTCCCAAAGTTTCAAGCACCACCATATCTGAGAAATGTAAACGCCACAGAAATGCATCACAAAACCCTTAAAAATCCTATTCTACAAGGATGTCATGATTATACCATCTGTAGTTGTATAGTTAATTGTTATGATTATGTCATAATACTCCTTTAGACCAACATGGTGTCTGATGTCATGTTTTAGCTGAAAGGTTTTGTAATTAGTGCAAGCAGATTGGTATGGACAAAAAAAAGCAAACAATTTATTTAATGTAAACAATACATTTGGTCCTACCTAATTGCTCACTGTGCTTTATAAGAAGAATTTGAAGCTCCTTGGTTGTCTCCTGTTCTATATTCAGACGACTGAATCATGTCTCCGAGTGCAGACCTGTGTAGGTTTTTGATGGAATTATTGTGACACGAAAAGCACTTTTCCAGAAACGTACAATAAATATTTTCAATCAGTCAATCAAGCTTAGATAAAGATGAATGATGAGAGCTCAAGAGCAGTAATGTGAGCTCAAAACACAACAAAAGAAAAAAAAATAGCCAGAAATGTAAATTCAGCTAGTTTTAACTGATCATCAAATGCTTGAGTTAAAAAAACCACAAAACAACAGAAAACAGATTAAAATTGAAATGAAAAAAAAATCGAAGTGTGCTGTTGTCAGTGTTGTAGTCGAGTCACTAAACCTTGAGGCCGAGTCCAGTCTCGAGTCCCCAGTGTTCAATTCCAAGTCATTAAAGAAAATTTTGAATCGAGTCCACTACTGATCCAAGTTGAGTCCAACACAAACTCTCCTACCAACAGGGCAAATAACATGAGAGAGGGTTAACACTAGCTAGTCAGCAAGCATGTCACTTACTTCTCTGGGTGGAGTCTTGCCAAATGACGATTGAAGTTCAAGGTTGTCCCCATCGTCTCCTTGATAGTTCTTCTACATATGGAACACACAGCAGTGCATTTTTTCCCACTGCACGAGAAGTCTGTATAAGCAAAGCGGACAATCCTAGGGTTGTTCTCTCCAGGCATTTTAGCACCATTAACGTTAGTTTTTTCCTGAACATGACATATGAACAGGTGAATGTGCATTCTCTTGCATGAAATTAGTATACACATTAATGTAGATATAAATATCTTATGCCAAATTATCATGGCATGTTACAAAAAATAAAGAAAAAATCCAAGTCCTTGTCTCCAATTTACAAGTCCGAATGCAGTTAATGCACAAGTCCAAGTCATCAGTGCTAAAGTCCAAGTCAAGTCACGAGTCAGACTCAAGTACTACAAGCCTGGCTGTTGTTATGGATTTGGTATGAAGAAGAAGAAGAAGAAGAAGAAGAAGAAGCCTTTATTTGTCACATGCACACTCAAGCACTGTGAAATTCATCCTCTGCATTTAACCCATCTGAAGCAGTGAACACATGCACACACACCCAGAGCGGTGGGCAGCCATACCACAGCACCTGGGGAGCAGTTGGGGGTTAGGTGTCTTGCTCAAGGGCACTTCAGTCCACGGCTGCTCCATGTTAACCTAACTGCATGTCTTTGGACTGTGGGGGAAACCAAAGCACCCAGAGGAAACCCATACAGACACGGGGAGAACATACAAACTCCACACAGAAAGGCCCCTGTTGGCCACTGGGCTCAAACCCAGAACCTTCGTGCTGTGAGGCGACAGTTCTAACCACTACACCACCATGCCACCCAATCTTGGGTTCGGGTCATGTAATTATTGCTATGTAAGCCTTTAAAGGCGTCTACTTTTGTGTATATTTAACAGTTATTCCATGAAATCGAGTCGTACATGAGCTGATAGCTGATAAGGCGCGTAGCACCGAGTCAGCTATAAGTCATGTACAACCAGATTGAGTGGAATAACTATTTTATTCTATCCACATTCACTGGATTTTGAGAAACGACACATTTTTATTTTTATTTTTTGCAAAGTTGATCAATAAAAACTTTATACAAAACATCCAACAAAATAATTTCCGCTTAGAAAGTAAACAAATGACATGACAGGAGCAATTTGTGACAATCCATCCATCCATTATTTGTAGCCGCTTATCCTGTTCTACAGGGTTGCAGGCAAGCTGGAGCCTATACCAGCTGACTGTGGGTGAGAGGTGGGGTACACCCTGGACAAGCTAACACAGAGACAAACAACCATTCACACTCACACCTACAGTCAATTTGGAGCCACCAATTAGCCTAACCTGCATGCCTTTGGACTGTGGGGAAACTGGAGCACCTGGAGGAAACCCACACAGACACAGTGAGAGCATGCAAACTCCACACAGAAAGGCCCTTGTTGGCCACTGGGCTCGAACCCAGGACCTTCTTGCTGTGAGGCAACAGTGCTAACCACTACACCACCGTGCCGCCCCCAATTTGTGACAAATGCAATAATAATAATATCCATCCATAGCCGCGTATCTTGCTCTATCGGGTCGCAGGCAATCTGGAGCCTATCCCAGCTGACTATGGGCAAGAGGCAGGGTACACCCTGGACAAGTCGCCAGGTTATCGCAGGGCTGACACAGAGACACACAACCTTTCACACTCACAGTCAATTTAGAGCCACCAATTAACCTAACCTGCATGTCTTTGGGGGAAACCAGAGCACCCGGAGGAAACTCACACAGACACCATGCAAACTCCACACAGAAAGGCCCTCGTCGGCTGCTGGGCTTGAACCCAGGACCTTCTTGCTGTGAGGCGACAGTGCTAACCATGACACCACCGTGCCGCCCCCAATTTGTGACAAATGCGATGATGATGATCTCATCTCATCTCATCTCATATCATTATCTCTAGCCGCTTTATCCTGTTCTACAGGGTCGCAGGCAAGCTGGAGCCTATCCCAGCTGACTACGGGCGAAAGGCAGGGTACACCCTCGACAAGTCGCATAGACACATAGACACAGACAACCATTCACACTCACATTCACACCTACGGTCAATTTAGAGTCACCAGTTAACCTAACCTGCATGTCTTTGGACTGTGGGGGAAACCGGAGCACCCGGAGGAAACCCACGCGGACATGGGGAGAACATGCAAACTCTGCACAGAAAGGCCCTCGCCGGCCACGGGGCTCGAACCCGGACCTTCTTGCTGTGAGGTGACAGCGCTAACCACTACACCACCGTGCCGCTGCGATGATGATGACGATAATGATAATTCTTGAAAAAAAGATATATTCTTACCATGAAATACTTTTATTCCATATTTTGTTGCTTTTTTCTTTTTGTATTTTTTGTGGTTTTGTTTTCGAGTTTTTATTTCATCCTCGGTTGGTTCAGCAACCCGCTCTGCCATTTTGTTTCTCTCTATTCCTGGTGTATGAGCTGATATCCTAGTTGTAGAGTAGCCAATCAGAACGCACGATTGCTCATATCCAGTGAATGTGGATAGAATGATGGACACGTTTTTTTTTTTGACGTGTTTATGAGCATTTTGGCTTTCCATACAGTCCCCCTCGTTATCGCATCAAACTGCTGCAGTGTTGCCAAGAGACGCTGTGAGCCGCGCGTGCCGGTTTTTCAAACGCTCAGAAGGCGCTGAGTGTCACTGAGGTACTTCAGCTCCAGAGCGGTGAAGATGTTCGGACCATTTCTGTGGGAAATATCATAAATACAGAGATATATCCGGGGTTTTCATGAAGATATGGACAGATTATGGAATTATCTTTGAAATAATGTCCAAAGGATGAATGAATAAAGGGAAAGCGGAGGGGAAAAGTCCCTGCTGCTGAGGTGAGTAGGCTACAGGTATGGAATTACCTCAGGAAACGAAATGTCATGAATGATGAAGTCTGCAGTGTTTTCTTCTCTTTCTAGGTTTTCTGTCTTGTTAGTCTGGATATTAAAGTTCTCTCACTGAGGTAGGTGTTGGAGAAAAGGAGCTGAATGGCTTTAATGTGATGCTATAACATCCTTTTCTTCTTATCTTCTCTTTTATGAAGGACATGACAGAAATGCTGAAAGATCCCGGGTCAGGGAAAATCAGTCAAATCAGGCAAAAATTGAATGTTGTCCATCCATCATCTTCGATCAGAAATCAAGTGACATCAGACGGTACATCTAGACCTGAAGACAGAAACAAAACAATGGAGATGTTCGTTGGTGGTAACAGGAACTCTGCTTCTTCACACTATCCTGTCTTCCTGGAACAGAACACCATGCGGTGTTTCAGTCTTTACATATCGCTCGTTCTTGCTTGTGAATCCAGGTTACAGCTAATGGTGCTTGAAAGTTTGTGAACGCTTTAGAATTTTCTATATTTCTGCAGAAATATGACCGAAAACATCATCAGATTTTCACACAAGCCCTAAAAGTAGATAAAGAGAACCCAGTTAAACAAATGAGACAAAAAATATTATACTTGGTCATTTATTTATTGAGGAAAATCATCCAATATTACATATCTATGAGTGGCAAACGTATATGAACCTCTTGGATTAGCAGTTAATTTGAAGGTGAAATTAGAGTCAGGTGTTTTCAATCAATGGGATGACAATCAGGTGTGAGTAGGCATCCTGTTTTATTTAAAGAACAGGGATCTATCAAAGTCTGATCTTCACAACACATTTGTGGAAGTGTATCATGGCATGAACAAAAGAGATTTCTGAGGACCTCAGAAAAAACGTTATTGATGCTCATCAGGCTGGAAAAGGTTACAAAATCATCTCTAAAGAGTTTGGACTCCACCAATCCACAGTCAGACAGATTGTATACAAATGGAGGAAATTCAAGACCATTGTTACCCTCCCCAGGAGCGGTCGACCAACAAAAATCACTTCAAGAGCAAGGCGTGTAATAGTCGGCGAGGTCACAAAGGACCCCAAGGTAACTTCTAAGCAACTGAAGGCCTCTCTCACCTTAGTTAATGTTAATGTTCATGAGTCCACCATCAGGAGAAGACTGAACAACAATGGTGTGCATGGCAGGGTTGCAAGGAGAAAGCCACTGCTCTCCGAAAAGAACATTGCTGCTTGTCTGCAGTTTGCTAAAGATCACGTGGACAAGCCAGAAGGTTATTGAGAAAATGTTTTGTGGACAGATGAGACCAAAATAGAACTTTTTGGTTTAAATGAGAAGCGTTATGTTTGGAGAAAGGAAAACACTGCATTCCAGCATAAGAACCTTATCCCATCTGTGAAACATGGTGGTGGTAGTATGGTATTTCATTTCATTGTTATGCGGATGACACCCAGAGCAATATGCCTCTTAAAAAGAATCAAGCATTCTCTGTAAGACCCTTACTTGAATGTCTTGACGACATAAAATCCTGGATGGCTCTAAATTTTTTAAATTTTAACGATAAGAAGACAGAAGTGATTGTTTTTGGTGGCAGCTCCGAGACCCTCTGTCTAGATCTAGGTTCCTTGGCTCAATACCTAAAATCCAACATCACTAACTTGGGAGTTAAGGTGGACTCTGACCTAAGACTTGATAATCAGATCAAGACAGTTGTGAAGTCAAGTTTTTACCAACTGAGGCAGCTAGCCAAAATAAAGCCAATTCTTTCAAAGCAGCACTTTGAGACAGTAATCCATGCCTTTGTCACCACACGGCTGGATGACTGCAATGCACTTTATGTGGGGGTTAGTGGGTCCTCCATCAACCGTCTCCAGATGGTACAAAATACTGCTGCACGTCTTTTAACTGGCACATGCAAACATGACCACATTTCCCCCATTTTAGCCTCACTCCACTGGTTACCCATACATTTTAGGATTCATTTTAAAATTCTTTTATTTGCTTTTAAATCTCTTAATGGTCTCGCCCCTCCCTACCTCTCTGAATTGCTGCACCTATATTCACCCACCCGCTCTCTCAGGTCAGCTGATCAGCTGCTCCTGAGGGTGCCAAAAACTAAGCGCAAGCTCAGAGGGGACCGTGCTTTTGCTGTGGCAGCCCCTAAAATGTGAAACGATCTGCCTCTGCACATTAGACACGCGTCTTCCTTGTCTGTTTTTAAATCCCTTCTTAAGACCCATCTCTTTTCCATGGCCTTTGACACTCTGTAAGATGTTGATTTTGTTTTATTTATCTTATTTTTTGTTATTTTATTGTTTTGTTTTATGATATATCTGTTTTTATTGATGTTTTATCTCTTTTAATTTATCTTGTATTTATCATTGTATCATGTACAGCACTTTGGTACCTTCTGGTTGTTTTTAAAGTGCTTTAAAAATAAAGCTGGATTGGATTGGATTGGATTGGATTGGATTGGATAGTATCATGGTTTGGGCCTGTTTTGCTGCATCTGGGCCGGGACGGCTTGCCATCATTCATGGAACAATGAATTCTGAATTATACCAGCGAATTCTAAAGGAAAATGTCAGGACATCTGTCCACAAACTGAATCTCAAGAGAAGGTGGGTCATGCAGCAAGACAACGACCCTAAGCACACAAGTCATTCTACCAAAGAATGGTTAAAGAAGAATAAATTTAATGTTTTGGAATGGCCAAGTCAAAGTCCTGACCTTAATCCAATGGAAATGTTGTGGAAGGACCTGAAGCGAGCAGTTCATGTGAGGAAACCCACCAACATCTCAGAGTTGAAGCTGTTCTGTACGGAGGAATGGGCTAAAATTCCTCCAAGCCGGTGTGCAGGACTGATCAACAGTTACCGCAAACGTTTAGTTGCAGTTATTGCTGCACAAGGGGGTCACACTAGATACTGAAAGCAAAGGTTCACATACTTTTGCCACTCACAGATATGTAATATTGGACCATTTTCCTCAATAAATAAATGACCAAGTATAATATTTTTGTCTCATTTGTTTAACTGGGTTCTCTTTATCTACTTTCAGGACTTGTGTGAAAATCTGATGATGCTTTTGGTCATGTTTATGCAGAAATATAGAAAATTCTAAAGCATGCACCACTGTACTGACATACTGTAGAGAGAGATGATGACTGAATAAAAGTTGAACTGACTAATAAGGGCTTTGGGGAGTGATGTGAAAGGAATGGTAGACGGTATGAGGTGAGTTCTTCCACTCCAACTTCAGCACATGATGGTTTGGTTTGGATTTCTTTGCTCCAGTGAAGGGAAATTGGAAAGCTACAGCAGAGAAGGACATTCTTGATAATTCTGTGCTTTCAACTTTGTGGCAACAGTTTGCGAAAGTGATGGACAGGTAGGTGTGGTGGTCAGGTGTCCACATACTTTTGGCCATATAGTGACTAGTGAAGAACAGCTGCATGAGAGCTCTTCTTTAACGACAGTGATCAATATGGCATGGCTGAAGCAGTCCATCACAGAGTGCAGGTGGGTTTCATCCGACATCACATCCTCCTCATTAGATATGCAAGACGTTAAGTGGTGGACGTGCCAAGATCTGCCATTACATCTCTGCATGTTCCTTGAGCAAGTACTCTATCCCAGTGTTTCTCAACCACTGGGCCAAAGCGCCATCTAGTGGGCTCATAAAAAGTTGGAGCTCATTTTCAGTCGGGTACAATTGCCGGGTTGCAGCCGACGTCACATCCTCCTCATTAGATATGCAAGACATGAAGTGGTGGTCAGCCGAGCTCACTGTTCACAAAGCGTTACTATCATTGCGGTGCCTTGCTGGTCGTTAAAATGCTCTACGCTTGCTTTGTTTTGCGCTGCTTGAATCGAACAAACCATGAAACTAATAAAGGTTTCTTCTGGGTTCCCCATGAAGGGTGAAAGAGCAAAGGATTTTACCAAAATTGAAGATTCGAAGAACGCTCGAGTTTGCACTGATAACTTTGTGAAAGGTTTGTAAATTCCTGCGATTTATTTCATTTGGATTCACAAATGAATGACTCTTCTCGCCATTTTCTATTGTTTTGTGATGTTTTGAAGTTCAGAAGACACTTAAACGTAGACTGCCTTTTAGATTTTTCAAGTGTAGGTCATGAAAAGAATTTTCCCCGACACCCAATTATTTTTGGTTTAGTGGACCGAAAGCTACTGAATTCAAATCACAGACTTCCAATTTTATGAGTTTTTTTTTTAAATCGAGCAATTAATGACTTTAGGACCATGTGTCCCTAAATTCTCTGCTATTTTTTCCTGCTTCACCATGACCCAATTCAAGATATTACATCATGCATCATGTGGTGGGCTTTCCCTGTTTGTGCAAGGCATTGTGGGATACAAATTTGAAACAGGAGAGAAAATGGAGGACGTGAGTGTGCGAATGAAACCTAAAAGACCGACTACAGTAACGGAAAGCGAGAAGAAAAGATGTTATGTTATATATGAATGAAAGGAAACGCAGGAACAAACTAATAAATATCGGTGGTCAGCGAGCACCTTGGTGTCATCAGCTGTTCGTTTAGCGACAGAATGATGTAAGGTAAACCTGCGCATGCGTACACACACGGACTTCCTCTGTCTGCTTGACTGCACGAAGTGAGCAATTTCAGAGTCCCAGCCGCATATAAAAAGTTGTACACCTCCATGTTCTTTCAGGTTTTCATCTGTGTGTCCGTGTAGAATGATGTCTGCAGCACCAGGTAGTTTGAGATGTCGGATGGATGATATTCCAACTTCTTTACTCACATATAAGGATCTATCCCATTGCAAAGAGCAATTTCTGAAGGTATTATGGCCTCTAAACTGCGAAAATAGTCAGAGATGGTTTCACTAGCAGGTTGTCTGACCATCACTTCATTCACAAGAAGTAAACTCGCAAGCCTGACTTTTACAACCTATCCACTTCTGACGCTTCTTTACAAGCCGTTATATAACTTCCTCTGAAATTCAATCAGAGCAGTTAAACACACACCTAACTGGGCAATTAAAACTAGATTTATTCCCATCCTCACAGCTTTATTGACTCGGGTTGATATTTGCCTTGAGTTTCCCATTGGCAATTATCAAGAAATTAGATTTTTTTTTCTGTACTTCCAAAGCTTTTCTGTCAAGAAGATAAATGAAGGCTGCGTGAATGCTGCTGAAGACAAAGAAATCTCGAGCTGGAGTACATCGAACCAGAGTCTGACTGGTTTTCCCGTCCAGCCCAACCAATTAAGACGTAGCATCATGTGTGAAAGTCTGAGTCCACAGTTAATTATTGCCATCTCTTTGTGCAGACTGCATTAGACTTTTGGATCAGAGTCTAGGTTTGTTGTAGTGATAAACTCAGAGTGGTGCGTGAACGGAAATCCACTTTCCCAACCATACGGCAGAAAAGGGCAAGAGCGCTCTGTGCACTAATTCAGCTTTCTCCCTGAGGCTTCTCAGAAATGGCACAAAACTTGGCTCACAGCGTCTGGCACTAGATTAAGACTCTGTGGCACAGCAATCAACCCTGTGCGATGTTGTGAAGCAGGAATATCAACTCCACTGATATCTTCAGTAACGTCACAGCAGACAGAGGCTGGACACAGCGGAGTCATGAATCATTAAAGACACTGCTTGGCCGAGAGAATGGCATGGCACCATATGAGTGCCTCTCGGGCGTGTGCAGTTCTGCTGCAGTGTGAGAGAGAGAGAAGAGAACAACTCCATGTGGTTTGGTTTGACTTTGGCAGCAGCTAGCTTTGTTCAGAAGCGAAGACTGAAGATTTGAATGAAATGATCAGGTCACCATGGCACTGAAATGAAAAAATCTTTTTGCAACCTGAAGTGTCTTATTTTCCTCTAATAGTACATCGTGGAATGTTTTATTCCGATTATATTTCTAAGACAAATCACTTGCGTTATAGCAGCTATAAACAGCCATTCCCTCACCAGAGTCTCTTGTTTCCTCTTGAAGACAGAGACAAAACAATGCTGCTTGTCACGTCACCAAGAAACTCTTCTGAACTGCTGACCTTTACAAAATGCTGACATGTCCATTAGACTCCGTGCATAATTGTGAAACACTTCTTTACAGAAAGCTTCGCTGTATCAACAATTTTACATGTACATAACTCGGTAAGTTTTTCTTCTTCTAAATTCCTTTATTATTAGCTGTCGACTATCCACCATACGAGTCCCTGTGAATGAGCTGCGGCTATAGACATAACATATTAGAACAAGTGTGTGAATGTTCCGCCTGCACTACTATCAGAGCTGCTGTTATTACCTCGCCCGTGACGGTGTAAGCTGCGAGGTTTGTTTGTTTGTTCGTTTGTTTGTTTGTGTCTGTCTGTTAACAATCTAGAGTCTAGATGGTTGCACTGATTGACTTCAAATTTTCAGGGTAGGTGAACAATGATCCGTAGATTACCTGATTAAATTTTGGGGGTAATCGGGTCAAGGTGAAGGTCAAGGAGATGGTCAACCTTTCGGTCAAAATAACATATTTTCCATTATAACTCAAAAACGGTTGCCGACAGACAGATCTTTACTATTATGAGCATATCGGAACTCCAATATGGCCTTTCATTTGGCACCATGATTTTTAACCTTGAGTGGCCCTGAAGGTCAAACTCAAGGTCACAGATTTTCAGAGGGCTGTAACTTGAAAACAGTTGATGGTAGACGGATATTTACTATTATCAACTCATAAGAAGCCCCATATTGGCTTTCAGTTGCCGCCATGACCGTTGACCTTGAAAGACTTTGAAATGTCAAACTCAAGGTCATGGATTTTCATAGGACTATTGAGGTTTTTCACCTGACGTCACAGGGTCACGTGACGCCCCGGTGTCCGCGATTTTGAAGGTCAAGCTAGCTAATGTCAACAACATCATAGCTGGTATGTTACTGTAGCAATGTTTACATTCAGTCATTTGGATGACTGTTAAAACCTTTCAGTCTCAAGTTTTTCCTTTACTGTATTTACTAGTTTACTGTAATTATAATCCGGCAGCTATTTACACCGGATCCAGTGTAAATAGCTGCCGGAGCACGCTCCGGCTTGCTCCCCCTCAAATTAAGCAGCGCGCTCCGGCTTGCTCCCGGAATGCTCCGGCCGAGATTCCGGAGCGCGCTCCGGCTTGCTCCCAGAGTGCTCCGGCCAAGGTTCCGGAGCGCGCTCCGGCTTGCTCCCCCTCAAATTAAGCAGCGCGCTCCGGCCGAGGTTCCGGAGCGCGCTCCGGCTTGCTCCCCCTCAAATTAAGCAGCGCGCTCCGGCTTGCTCCCGGAGTGCTCCGGCCGAGGTTCCGGAGCACGCTCCGGCTTGCTGCCCCTCAAATTAAGCAGCGCGCTCCGGCTTGCTCCCGGAGCGCGCTGCTTAATTTGAGGGGGAGCAAACCGGAGCGCGCTCCGGCAGCTATTTACACTGGATCCGGTGTAAATAGCTGCCGGATCATAATTACAGTAAACTAGTAAATACAGTAAAGGAAAAACTTGAGACTGAAAGGTTTTAACAGTCATCCAAATGACTGAACGTAAACATTGCTACAGTAACATACCAGCTATGATGTTGTTGACATTAGCTAGTGCTAACAGCTAGCTGCTAGTGCACTGCTACAACACAGACACCGACCCTAATAATACAGTTCTTGGTCATTGCCTGGTAACAGCAAATTTATAACAGGCCATGTCTCAACAGACTAAGAAGTTATTTCAATTACATTTAATAACATTTTGTTTATCCTGAGGACTGAAAGTAAATGAAAATGTGAACAAACCTTAGCTGTAATAAGATGGCGACCACCGGCTCCAGGGAAGACTCGCTGATGTAGGCATGTTACCCAGCCTGACACAAAATATTTGTACACATCCAAACTCTTATACGCTTTCAGATCAATACCTGTGTATGGCGATGGGTTTTTAACGACATAGGTATACAGATCATGTGGGCCGAAGTCAGGTAAAGATGAGGGCTTCGTGTACTTCCGTACGTCAGTGAACAATCCTGGTGGAAGCAGGTAAACGTCGTTCTCTAAGCCTGCTAACCTCAATTTTTGCAAATACCTCTCCCTCTGCTTGCCCTGTAAATGCCCTACGTTGCTGGATAGTGAAGGTGTTTTCTGCATCTCGCTCCTTTTTCTTTTATGTTTTTTGTTTATCACCTTCCTCGCATTCAAACTGATTCGAGCCGTGACGTCCAAAATGGCAGCCTCACATGACTTGGTCACATGGGTGAAAAACCTCAATAACCTGAGAGGTGATGATTGAGAAATATTACCATTATCAACCTATAGGTATAAAATAAGTGCTGCCAGGCAAGGTTTGTTTTGCCTGGCAACACTTGCTTAACAATGATTCACCAAAGTTGAAGTGAAATATCGGGAATAATTATCCATACAGGACACTTTTTCCATGGAATAAAAACGTGTTCAATTCCCTTCTAGCGAGTTTCATTCATTTGGTTTGATAGCATGCAGTATTGTTAGCATATCGCTTATCCTATATGTATTACGTCACTCTACCCAATGGAGAATGAGCATTGAATATGGTTTACGATATTGCATAGTTGTCAAGACAACATGATGTTACACGTCGGAGATGTAAAACTTCCACGCTAGTGAGCAACTGTGACAATTTGTAAAAAAAAAAAAACCAAGCAAACATGGCCACCAGGTTTACTTTGTTAAATACAGAAGGTTTTGGCTGCCAGGTCATTCTGTTGTGTGTAGCTGTCGATGTTGATTTTAAAAGTAACTCAGTAAATTACACAGGGAAATGAATACTCAAGTCTTAGTGAAAAATACTGTAGTGAGCATGCAGTGTGGAAGAAGAGTCTGGAGACAGAAATCGTAGTTTCTCAGTCGTTAGACTGTGCTACTTGCTCTTGATAGATAGCACTGGCTTGACCGCTTTATTAGCATTCACTAACACTACTGATGAATGCTACACTGGCTGGAAGGTGACTTCACTGATTAGTTAATTAACTCATTTGTCACTTCCTACATAAGCATACACTGCCATGGCCTTCTGTTCCAGCAATGAAGTCCTAACCAATGAGTGAGCAGCTTTAAACTCTTCTCAGTCTAGACACAACAAACAAAACAATCTCATTAGATAACTTGATTTTAATGTTTTCAGGACAGTAACCCTTTCATTTCTGAAGTAAATTTGATAGAAAATGAGGCCAAATTAGAATTAGAAGACAATAATTATCATGAAATTATGAAAGAAATTAAAGAAGTTAAATATAACATTTGAAATGCTGATATGTTTGGGCTTCTCTGAAGGACTAGAAGGCCCTGACAGTTCCCCTCTGTTTACAAGAGAAAAACATACCAAAGGACATCGAAAACTGGAAAAGAGAGTGTGTATGTGTAATAATAATAATACTAGCTGGCTTTTTTTTTCGTGGTATATCAGATATATTCCATTCAGCTACTCATCTTCAACTCATTCAGTATCATCAGCTAGCTGAATGGAATATATCTGATAGACCAGTCAACGCCAGCCAATATTATTTAAATATTATCTCAGACAAAGTCGAGGTTATTATACACATTCTTTTCAGGTGTTCAGTGCATCTTTCTCTTTCAAAATTCTCTCAAAATCTGTATTTAACGTAACCTGGTGGCCATGTTTTTTTGTTTTTTTTATAAATTGTCACAGTCAGTCGCTAGCACTGAAGTTTGACGTCTCCAACATGTGACGTCATGTTGTCTTGACAGCCATGCGATATCGTAAACCATATTCAACGCTCATTCTCCATTGGGTAGAGTGACGTAATACATGTAGGATAAGCGATATGCGAACAATATTGCATGCTATCGAACCAAATGAATGAAATCCGCTAGAAGGGAATAGAACACGTTTTTATTCCATTTTAAAAAAGTGTCCTGTATGGATAATAATGTTTATTATTGTAGAAATTCATGTTAACTACTGTGTTAGAAATATAGCATTTCTAAATATTGATTCTTTTAATATGTTGCGATAAACTTATGTGTTTGTCAGGGAAACTGCGACAGTTAATCATATAATTGGTGCTATGTGACATCCTACACCTGTCTTCTAACTGTAAAACAAACCAGTGAAACACACAAGTAGGAAAAGCAGATCAACTGGATTGAAAAGAGTTTCTTTCATCATCTTTCATTTTATGGCCTGCATTATGTGTACAGTCTATTAAAACTTACAGTTCTCATCCATTTGTAGACTCCAAATTGGCTAGCTCGATCTCTTACATAACCACCATTATGTTCCTCTATACATCATAAAATTAACTGTCCACATTCACTGAATATCTCAAGGTAAGAGCTAGGATTTCGAGTCAGCCATTCAGAGCCTGTAGATGAAAAAGACAAAAGCAAATCCTTTAGAGCGCATGGTTGGATTCTGCATCAGCTCAAAATATGAGATTTTATACACATTGTTAAAAGTACGATGATCACATGATCTTAAAACTGCATTTGATGGTTTTGGTATTGGCTTGTCCTGGAATGTTTGGCCTGAATAGTTTACGTTAATTTGAGTATTTGAGAATGGTTAGCGTTATTATAGTTGGTACAATATTGAATGAACTGAATAAATAATTACCAGCTAGCAAGGCAGAAATCTCAGAGAGCTCCATTTTGATATTGGTCTCCTGGCTCATTTGCATATCGAGTGATGCAAAAATAGTACTGCGATAACAATAATGTAAGGAATAAACCACTGTGACATGCTTGTATAGGAAATCAATCAACGATGGAGTGGAGTGATGAAGCAGAATTATTGTTAACACCCTGAAGTGGATTATTAGCTCATCCGGCCGACAGGCGATGGGTTTATACTATCACGTGTTGTCTGGTGTCCGTCTGGCGTTGTCCACGTTTCACAAAAATCGCTTCTTCTCTTTCAGTTCTTCACTGATTTTTATTCTTTTTGGCAGGAAGGTAGGTCTGCCTGGGGTGCATATAACCTCTACCCAGATTTGCTTAATTACAATTATTAATGAAGTTATGGACTAATTAAGCCTTAATGAGCAGTTCAGCAAAAATCGCTTCTTCTTGGTCAATTCCTTGCCATTTTGGATTCTTTCTGGCAAATAGGTCGGTATTCCTGGGGTGGATATAGCTTCTATATATAGCTTCTGTATATAGTGTATATAGCTTGCAACATTTATTGCGCAAGGTGGCCCACTTTAGATTGCTCCTTCTGGATTAGACAGTCTTGTTTTCCTGTTGCAGCTTGACCTGAAGTGTTTTATTCCTCTTATACATCAGCAATTTGCCAGTGATTACATCTCATCTCATCTCATTATCTCTAGCCGCTTTATCCTTCTACAGGGTCACAGGCAAGCTGGAGCCTATCCCAGCTGACTACGGGCGAAAGGCGGGGTACACCCTGGACAAGTCGCCAGGTCATCACAGGGCTGACACATAGACACAGACAACCATTCACACTCACATTCACACCTACGGTCAATTTAGAGTCACCAGTTAACCTAACCTGCATGTCTTTGGACTGTGGGGGAAACCGGAGCACCCGGAGGAAACCCACGCGGACACGGGGAGAACATGCAAACTCCACACAGAAAGGCCCTCGCCGGCCCCGGGGCTCGAACCCAGGACCTTCTTGCTGTGAGGCGACAGCGCTAACCACTACACCACCGTGCCGCCCCCAGTGATTACATTTTTTAATTAAAAGAACATCATCCTTTTAAGGTAAAACAACCTATGTAGTAGTTCTTTCTCACTCCTCTCGCTGTCTCTTGAAGTTAATAACATAGAAAAAACACATCAGAATGCATAAACAGCTTTATTTCGGACTATTACAGAATGCTGACACTGGAGTGGAGACTCCTCCAGTAAATAAATAAACACATCCTTACAGAAAACGTTATGATTTTTTTTAATCAAAATTGCTGTTATAACTATATAACTATATCTGTTCTAGAAAATTAATTAACACCTTCTGACCAATCAGAATCCAGAAATCAACAATAAATATGCATAAAGATATTTCAAATTCTTTATCCAGAATCTACTCCATTGTTTATTAACGAATATTAACAAATCCCAAGAATGTAATCAGAAGTGTGTTGGATATTCTAGAGCATAATCGGAAGTGTGTTGAATATTCTAGAACATGATCAAATGTATGTAATTGGAAGTGTGTTGAATATTCTAGGGCATAATCAGAAGCGTGCTTGATATTCTAGAATGTAACCCGAAGCATGTCGCATGTTCTAGAATATAATCGGAAGCATGTTGGATATTCTAGAATGTAATTGGAAGCATGTCGGATATCCTAGAATGTAATCAAAAGTGTGTTAGATATTCTAGCACATAACTGGAAGCGTGTTGGATATTCTCGAGCATAATCGGAAGCATGCTGGATATTCTCAAGCATAATCCAAAGTGTGTTGGATATTCTTGAACATAATTAGAAGCATGTTGGATATTCTTGAGCATAATTGGAAGCATGTTGGATATTCTTGAACATAAGCATTTATTAACGCCTGGGATCTACGACAATAAAAATCTTTGTTGTAGCATGAGTGACCAAAGCATCCATGTGAGATGGAGCAGTAGTGAAGTAACTCTCCATTTGAGATCTTATTTTGGAGATAAAGGTTAGATAAAGGTCTGCTGGCTTAGTAGTGATGAGCACCATTAAGCCTGGAGAGAGGAACTAAGTTTAAATAAAGGTTAAATGCTGCATTTGTTCACTGCTCCCTGAAGAAACTGCTCAGTAATGGAAATCTGCACTAGATCACGCCCCTTTTCAAGGGTTCACCCCAGAAGACAAATGACCCATAAATCACAAAGCCATAAAGTTTCTAAGGAGCTATTGGAAGGCACTGAAACAGAACGTTTTATTCATTCATTTATTCATACATTCATTAAAACAGAACAAGCCCCTGAGCCTTAAGTCTGAATCACAGTGAAATTACGCAGCCTTCAAAGTAAAGGATAAAAAAAAGTAAGGTTCAAGTTAGCAGCAGATCCGAGGGGCTTTGAAGAAATAAATGATATATTTTTAAATCTGTTAAAGATATTACATTTATGATGAACTGATTAGCTAATCACTGGATCATTGTCCTCTGTTTTTCACTGTCCTGCATTTAAGGGGAAATATAATGTAGTGTGGTACCTGTTGGAATAAAATCTATACCATATAAAGCTAACACTTACATTTTCTTTCTAGAATATCCAGCACACTTCCAATTACATTCTAGAATATCCATCATGCTTCCAATTACATTCTAAAATATAGAGCACACTTCTGATTATATTTTAGAATATCCATCACACTTCTGATTATATTCTAGAATATCCAACATGCTTCCAATTATGCTCTAGAATATCCAACACATTTTCAATTATGTTCTACAATATCCAACACACTTTTGATTATGCTCAGGAATATCCAACACACTTTTGACTATGCTCTAGAACAGGGTTTCTCAAACTTCTTTGCTCTGGGGCCCAGTAATGTTAGGCCTTGGTGCTGCAAGGTCCGGCATAGGGCATAGGCCTACACCTCTGTACACCCCCCTGAACACCCCCCCCCCCCCCCCCCCCCCCCACACACACACACACACATTGTGTGCGCCTCCGTAGATAGATAGATAGATAGATAGATAGATAGATAGATAGATAGATAGATAGATAGATAGTTTATTATTATTATTATTATCTCATCTCATCTCATTATCTCTAGCCGCTTTATCCTTCTACAGGGTCGCAGGCAAGCTGGAGCCTATCCCAGCTGACTACGGGCGAAAGGCGAGGTACACCCTGGACAAGTCGCCAGGTCATCACAGGGCTGACACATAGACACAGACAACCATTCACACTCACATTCACACCTCCGGTCAATTTAGAGTCACCAGTTAACCTAACCTGCATGTCTTTGGGCTGTGGGGGAAACCGGAGCACCTGGAGGAAACCCACACGGACACAGGGAGAACATGCAAACTCCACACAGAAAGGCCCTCGTCGGCCACGGGTCTCAAACCCGGACCTTCTTGCTGTGAGGTGACAGCGCTAACCACTACACCACCGTGCTGCCCATTAATAATAATAATAATAATAATAATAATAATAATAATTATTATTATTATTATTATTATTATTATTGGGCCTACTTATCAGTATATTTATGTAATTTGGCAATAATCTCAAAGCCAAAGCACTTCTGTTAGTTTCCCTTGTTTAATAATAGTTTAGGCCTAAGCAATAATAACAATAATAATAATAGGCCTAATAATAATAATAATAGCGGGCGGTGTAGTGGTTAGCGCTGTCGCCTCACAGCAAGAAGGTCCGGGTTCGAGCCCCGTGGCCGGCGAGGGCCTTTCTGTGCGGAGTTTGCATGTTCTCCCTGTGTCCGCGTGGGTTTCCTCCGGGTGCTCCGGTTTTCCCCACAGTCCAAAGACATGCAGGTTAGGTTAACTGGTGACTCTAAATTGACCGTAGGTGTGAATGTGAGTGTGAATGGTTGTCTGTGTCTATGTGTCAGCCCTGTGATGACCTGGCGACTTGTCCAGGGTGTACCCCGCCTTTCGCCCGTAGTCAGCTGGGATAGGCTCCAGCTTGCCTGTGACCCTGTAGAACAGGATAAAGCGGCTAGAGATAATGAGATGAGATTATTAATATTATTAATAACCTATTATTACCATTTGCGTAAGAACCATTAAACCAATTTTTTTTTTACTTTTGTGTTTTAGATTTTTTTTTTAAACTACACCTTTGAACTTGAAGCACTGCCAAACAGTGCCTCAATAGCATACACACACTTATAAAAAGGTCTACCTGAAACATGGGACCTCAAACCGAGAAACCTAAAGACCCACTGTAGCCCTAATACTGACTGATTACACAGTCCCAGTATGAAGAAGGGTGAACTGAACGTAGGCTACGTGCTGACTTTTAACCTCAAATGACAGGCCCAGTCACCCACAGAGATTTGGTAAAAGAAAAGTCAGCATTCTAATGTGAAGGATGTGCCTGCTTTCTCACCACTAACAGGTCAAAACGAGGAAGACAGGGTGATAAGGCCACTCAGAGCGTGTTTTCTGAGTTGAGCCTGTTTCGGTATTTTGTCTTTGTGGCTGTCAAATGTGAAAATGCGGTCTCGCAGAGGTATGTTGAATGGAAAGGCATCAGTGTTTTTACTGCCATCTCACTCAGCTGGGGATATTCATCACAGCATGACAGCCAGAATTCAGACAGAGAAAGTCGACCAAATCTCGACTGCAGACCAGCATCGCACAAAAGCTCCAGAAGTTTATCCTGCACCACAGGTGGCAGAGCGCTCGTTTCTGGGTTGGTGAACGGATCTCTTACCCATTGCTTTTCCGTGAGATGGGATTTTGAGGGGAAGTATGAATCAAAATGACGCAGTGTTTCGGTAAGGTGTTGTGCGATAACTGCCGGCACCTGCCCCAAATCCACACCTTCATCACCCAGAGACGACAGACAGCCAAACATGTCAAACACACCTCTGTTAACTCTGTTGGTCCAGACTGAGAGCTTCTTTTTGAAAGCTGTGATTTTATCATTGGCTTGAAAAATGTCACACGCTTGGCCTTGGATCAACAGGTTTAGTATATTGAAATGGTCCAGGATGTCAGAAAGATAAGCTACCTTTATAAGCCAAGACTGATCTCGCAGATGATCATCAAGATTGGACTGTTTATTTGTCAAGAATGCCTCAACCTCATGCCTCAACTCGTACACTCTGTTCACCACTTTACCCCGTGACAGCCAACGAACTTCAGAGTGCAAAAGCAGATGAACATGATCTGCACCCATCTCATCACATAGAGCTGTAAATAGACGGGAATTTGTCGGATTGGCCTTAATGAAGTTCACTATTTTGACCACTTGATTTAAAACTTCATGAAGCTTTGTGGACAGGCGTTTAGAGGCAAGTACCTCTCGATGAATAACAGTGCGTTGCCTGCACTGATGGTGAAACAGCTTTTACCTGAGCAACAACTCCGTTGTGCTTGCCAGTTATAGCTGCTGACCCATCTGTGCAGACACTGACACAATGCCCTCATGAAACCGGCCCTCATGAGCATATCTGATGTAGACCAGAAGCATAGCCAAGTTAGAGAGATCCGTGGTCTCATCCAATTGAATGGCAAACCAGTCAGATGACTTCGCCCTTTCTAAAATTAGCATTTCTATGTCTGCCACCATATCGTCAATTCGACGACAGACCGTGTCATTTGACAGAGGAATCTCTTTTACTTTGGCTGCAGCAGCCGGACCCAACACCTCACTACAAGCAGTAACAATCAAGGCATAATTAGCTTCTCCCCAATTGTGAAGGGTGCCTGACATTTGGAAATGTGGTGTGAAATCATGTATGATGCCTTTGTTAGCTTTTCATTCTCAGTCAAATTACTTTTCAACACTTTAGTTTGGGTGGCCAATTCATCACGTTTTCTTCTGAAAAAATCCTCTGATTTATCTTTGAGATGCGAATGTTTAGTTTCCAAATGCCGGCATAATTTGGATGGCTTCATAGCTTCGTTGCTTAGCATGGTTTGGCAGATAACACAGATTGGTTTCGGGGGACAACTATCACTTGAAATAAAGCCGAATTGTATGTATGAAGGGTCGTAATTGCAAGTGAATGGGCGATATTTTTTTGCCTCCGGCTCATGTTGTGTATCTGCACTGTCAGATGGGCGCTTTCCAAAGAAAGAGTCAAGAGCAGCTTGCTTTGAACATGCCATGATATTGCTCTCATAAAGCGTGTGTACGCGAATGACTGGATTTGGGACAGAATGAATGATTAAGTGCAAGTGTGCAACCTCACGCAGGCAGGAACGCTTAACATTCTAGAATGGGGGGGGCGGGACTTATGCTACGTGGCACTCAGTGACAAAAGCACTGAGAGCAGAGCCAGCCAATCGCTCTTCTACATAATCTGATTGACAGTGACCAGTAGTTTGAAATTATAATACTGACTACTAGTGCAGAGGCAGGCTTGCGGACCGACGGTAATCTTCTCACGGACCGGTACCGGTCCACGGCCCATGGATTAAGAAACACCGCTCTAGAATATCCAACATGCTTCTGATTATGTTCTAGAATATCCAACATGCTTCCGATTATGCTTCAGTCCTGACCAGCTTTCCTGTCCCTGCAGATGAAAAATATCCCCACAGCCTGATGCTGCCACCACCATGCTTCACTATAAGAATGGTGTTCTTAGGGTGTTGGGTTTGTGCCACACGTGGCATTTCCCATGATGGCCAAAAAGATCAATTTTAATCTCATTTGACCAGAGAATCTTCTTCCATGTGTTTGGGGAGTCTGCTACATGGTGGTGGGCAAACTCCAAATGGGTTTTCTTAAGCAATGGCTTTTTTCTGGCCATGCTTCCATAAAACCACACCCACTCTGTGGAGTGTACGGCTTTAAGTGATCCTATGGACAGATACTCCCATCTCTGCTGTGGATCTTTGCAGCTCCTTCAGTGTTATCTTTGGTGTCTTTGTTGCATCTCTGATTAATGCCCTCCTTGCCCGGTCTGTGAGTTTTGGTGGGCGGGGCCTTTTCTTGTCAGTTTTGTAGTGGTGCCATTATTCTTTCCATTTTGCTATAATGGATTTAATGGTGCTCCCTGGGATATTCAAAGTTTGGGATATTTTTTTATAACCCAACCCTGATCTATACTTCTCCACAACTTTGTCTCTGACCTGTTTGGAGGCTCCTTGGTTTTCATGTTGCTTGCTTAGTAGTGTTGCAGAGTCAGGGTCCTTCCAGAACAGGTTGATTTGTCCAGCCATCATGTGACAGATCATGTGACACTTTGATTGCACACAGGTGGATCTTAATCAACTAATTATGTGACTTATGAAGTGAATTGGTTAGAGCAGCTCTTATTTAGGGGTTTCATATGAAAGATGGTGAATACCTATGCACACTCCAGATTTCTGTTTTTTCATCTTAATTATTGTTTGTGTCACAATAAAACAACAATTTTCACCTTTAAAGTTGTAGGCATGTTGTGTAAATCAAATGGTGCTAACCCTCCAAAAATCCATTTTAATTCCAGCTTGTAATGCGATAAAACAGGACAAACACCAAGGGGATGAATACTTTTGCAAGGCACTGTAAATGAAATCTGGATCAAATGGTGTTTGAACAGAAACTTTAACTTCCATATGACAGGTTTTCAATTTACTAAATTTAATGGATTTGTCATCGTTTTAAATAGAGTGTTCCTGAATAACAAGTGAAATATTGTCATAAAGACGCGACTGTTGTGTTATGAGTGGAGAGATGGATTTCCTCTCCATGGGGACTCGCAACATGATCAGCAGCTCCAAGGACATTATTTTCATTAATAACTGCAGTGATGGAGGAGCACAGTGAGAGAGCAGCAGCACGCTGCCCATCATGTAATCAGTCTACTGTGACCTGAAAGCGAAAACATGGCATGTAAATCTTAATTAGACTCAAATAATGATTTTAAAGGCATTTTAATTCTGTGTGAAAAGTGGCAGACGTTATCACATGGAAGCGTACCGTGGTGTCAGCGTAACCCAGTCTCTAAAATTACACTCCACACTTACGTTAATGAGTTATTTCGAAAACTCATTTGGAAATTGATGTGTAAAAACCAACCTACAGTCATTATTATGATTTAAAAGAGGCTTTGTTATGTGGCATGTGCTTCTGGTAAGACCTGAGAGCAAAATAATGACAGTGTCACCAGGCAGCCTTGAACGGCATTGTCGCCTGGTTTATTCGTGACGCATGATTTTGCATGTGTGTTCAAAAACGACGCTAATGTAAGCAGGATGTGCATCCAGAAAATTTAAGAACAGTATTCCCAGAGCCAAAACATCCCTCTGTCAGGTTTCTGAGTCAAACTGTAAAATGTTTTGCGCATGGCAATGTTAAACGCACTGACCAGATCTGTCTCTCTTTAAAACTTTCAGCCTTTGTTGTGATTCTTGTCATGAGCTGTGTCTCAAATTGAAAGCTCTGACCATTCATTCAAAAGTAAATAATAATAATAATAATCTACAAAATCCAAAATTCTGGTGCACAAAACAGACCTTTAGGTGGATTTCAAGGTGATATCAGAGTTGTTGTTTTTTTTTTTTTTAAATCAAACACTAATGATAATAAGAAACCTGGTTGATGTTAGTATATATTAAACAATAACGGAATAGAATTCAATCAGAATCAGATTTATTGGCCAAGTATGTTGACACACACTAGAAATTTGGTTCTGGTAGTTTGTGTCTCTCAGAAAAAAGAAGAAAAATGAAAATGTGTGTAATATCTTCTTCTTCTTCTTCTTTTGGCTGCTCCCGATTAGGGGTCACCACAGCGGATCTTTCGTCTCCATTGCTCCCTGTCTTCCACATCCTTCTCTACCACACCTGCCACTTTCATGTCCTCTCTCACCACATCCATGCATCTCCTCTTTGGCCTTTCTCATTTTCGTTTGCCTGGCAGCTCCATCCTCAACATTCTCCTTCCAACATGCTCTGCATCTCTTCTCAGGATGTGCCCATACCATCTCAGTTTCATCGCTCTTCGCTTAATTCCCAAGCTCTCCACATGTGCTGTCCCCCTGATGTGCTCGTTCCTTATCCTATCCAACCTTGTCACTCCCATCACAAACCTTAACATCCTCAACTCCGCCACCTCCAACTTTGCCTCCTGTCTCTTCGTAAGGGTACGGTCTCCAATCCATACATCACAGCTGGTCTCACTACTGTCTTATACATCTTACCTTTCACTTTTGCTGGGACTTTCCGATCACAAATGACTCCCGAAATCCTTCTCCAACTGCTCCATCCTGCCTGCACTCTCTTTCTCACCTCACTATCCCAGCCCCCATTTTCCTGCACAGTTGACCGACCCCAGTATGTAATATACAGTATCTATTATATAGAATACTGATTGTATATTGTATACACTATATCTATTATATATAATTAACAGTTATTCCACAAAATCGAGTCATACATGAGGTGATAGCCAATCAGGCGCGTAGCACCGAGTTGTCTATAATCCATGTACAATGAGATTGAGTGGAATAACTGTTTTATTCTATCTGCATTCACTGGATTTTGAGAAACCTCACATTTTTATTTTTTGCAAATTCGATAAATAAAAACTTTATACAAAACATCTGACAAAATCAATTTGTGAAAAATGCGATAGTAATAATTCTTGAAAAATAAAAAAGATATGTTCTTACCATCAAATACTTTCATTGTGTTTTGTTTTCGAGTAGAGTTTTTATTTCGTCCTCGGTTGCTTCAGCAACACGCTCTGCCATTTTGTTTTTCTCTACTCACAGTATATGAGCTGATAGCCTAGTAGTAGAGTAGCCAATCAGAGCGCCCGATCGCTCATATCCAGTGAATGTGGATAGAATAATTATATATCCAGCACTTTGCAAAAGTCTTAGGCATCCTTTTTTTCCATACAAACTTTGTTATAGATTTCTATTTTATGACTTATACATTATCGGGGGCAGCACGGTGATGTAGTGGTTAGCGCTGTCGCCTCACAGCAAGAAGGTCCGGGTTCGAGCCCCGTGGCTGGCGAGGGCCTTTCTGTGCGGAGTTTGCATGTTCTCCCCGTGTCCGCGTGGGTTTCCTCCGGGTGCTCTGGTTTCCCCCACAGTCCAAAGACATGCAGGTTAGGTTAACTGGTGACTCTAAATTGACCGTAGGTGTGAATATGAGTGTGAATGGTTGTCTGTGTCTATGTGTCAGCCCTGTGATGACCTGGCGACTTGTCCAGGGTGTACCCCGCCTTTCGCCCGTAGTCAGCTGGGATAGGCTCCAGCTCGCCTGCGACCCTGTAGAACAGGATAAAGCAGCTACAGATAATGAGATGAGGTGAGACATTATCGAGTCAAAACATTACAAAAACATTTTAGAGTTCCGAACGTTCGTTTTTTTTCCAGCACAAAATTAATATTACAGAAAAAAAATGTTTGTATCTGAGCAGAATATTCCATAAGAGAGCACTTTTCAGATTAAAAAAGAAAACATAACGAAGGCTGCTGGGTTTTGGAGCAAAATTAAGAAGCGAGTGTGACAGTCAAAGTGTCCAGAAGAACTGTGTCTGGTTCTGTAAAATGCTCAGTAAAACCTACAGCGCATTTCTGCATAAAACAGCACTCATTGGACCTGAGACTACTATTTAATTTTTTTTTTTGTAAAGCAAAGGGTCGTCTCACACCAAATACTGACTTTGTTTCATTTATTATGGCTCACTGATATAGTATTTTAGTATTTTTTTTTTAATGTTGAGACATTTCATTTCATTATTTTTAAGCCATTTTTGGTTGACAGCATTTCTTTACATGTGCCTAAGACTTTTGCACAGGACTAATATATATATATATATATATATATATATATATATATATATATATATATATATATATATAGTTGTGGTCAGACGTTTACATACAGTAACATGAATGTCATCTTGAATATGAATGTCATGGCAATATTTGGGCTTTCAGTAATTTCTTTGAACTGTTCTTTTTCTGTGGCAGAATGATTGTACAGCATACATTTTAATAAAAAAAAACCCACCAGAATTTGGTGCACAAATTATACATACAGGGTCAAAAATATACATACAGCACACCTAATATTTTGGCAAAATGTCTCTTTGCAAGATTCACCTTGACCAAGCATTTTTGTTTACCATGAACAAGCTTCTGGAAGAATTCTGGTTGGATATTTCATGACTCTTCATGGTAGAGTTCAATTATTATTATTATTATTATTATTATTATTATTATTATTATTATTATTATTTTCTTGGCTTGGACTCGACTTATAAGCATGGTCCGTATATTTTCAATAGGGTTGAAGTCAGGACTTGTTTTAAGCTTAATGTTAGCTTGCTTTATCCTCCACAACCAGCTCTGATGCGTGTTTGGGTTCATTGTCCTGTTGTAACTCCAAAATCATGTTCAAGTTTCTGATGGTTTATGCTGAAGAATTCTGAGGTAGTCCTCCTTCTTCATTATTCCATCCACTTTGTGCAATGAACCAGTTCCACTGGCAGCAAAACAGCCCCAGAGCATGATGATCCTACCACCACCACCAGCTGGTACAGTGTCCCTCTGTACATGGTGGTCATTGTGGCCAAACAACTCAATCTTTGTCTCATCTGACCATACAGCTTTCCTCCAGAAAGCTTTTTTTTTTTTACGTCCATGTGGTCAGCTTCAAACTTTAGTTAAGCTTGAAGGTGTCAATTTTGGAGCAGGGGGGTATTCCTTGGATAGCATCCTTTTAGTCCATGGTGATCTGAACTGTAGACAGTGATCCATCAGCTTCCAGTTCATGGCAGAGCTGTGCCATGGTGGTTCCCGGGTTGTTCCTGACTATCCAAACCAATTTCCTTTCAGCTGAGGGTGACAGTTTGGGTTTTCTTGAAGCAAAGTGGCTTGGCAAAGTGACTACACCTCACAATAACTTGGATACAATTGTTTGAACTGATCTTGGAATTTGTAGTTATTTAGAAATGGCTCCAAGAGACATTCCAGAGTTGTGTATATCTGCGATCCTCTTTCTCAGATCTGCACTGAGCTCCTTGGACTTTCCCATTTTACTGTGTGTTGGTCAATCCAATGAGTGCTGTAAACAAACCCTTTTTATGAAGGCACAGAGAAGCTACCAGCTGTAGTCAATCATGATCACTAATAGGAAGTTAAGAGACCTCGGCCTTGGCAAGATAAGAGACATTTTGGAAGTTTCAGCACCTCTGAATTAATAATCTAAGTGAGCGTATGTAAATTTTTGACCCTGTATGTATAATTTTGACCCTGTGTTGATTTCAGAAAGCCCAAAGAAAATTAAAACTTTTGCACCAAATTCTAGTGTTTTTTTTAATTAAAGATGTATGCTGTACAGTCATTCTGCCACAGAAAAAAGAAGAGTTCAAAGAAATTACTGAAAGCTCAAATATTGCCATGACATTCATATCCAAGATGACATTTATGTTACTGTATGCAAACTTCTGACCACCACCGTATATATATATGAGTGATTCCACGCTTATGGGTACTGAAATGGGGACATGAACTTATTTTAAAAAATTCACCTAAAACCATTTCTTTTTTTACCATCAGGTCACAAAACATGTAATCTTTAATGAATGATATGTTAAAAGATAACTTTAATTTTCTGAGATGTAATAAAAACATATTTATATGCCAAAGTCAGAACGTAACAGAAGTGTTGTGGACATATATATTCTCAATTTTAACAATGTAGAATTACGAAAACATGTGTAGTAGAATAAACATACACATTCTTTCAATAAGATTAACATGGTATATAGCTAGATTATAATTAATTTGTAACAGACGCGAGATGGACAATCGTAACAGAAGTAATGTAACAGACATCATTTTGGAACTCATAGGCTTGACTTTGGCATATAAATATGTTTTTATTACATCTCAGAAAATTAAAGTTATCTTTTAACATATCATTCATTAAAGATTACATGTTTTGTGACCTGATGGTAAAAAAAGAAATGGTTTTAGGTGAATAAGTTCATGTCCCCATTTCAGTACCCATAAGCGTGGAATCACTCATATATATATATATATATATATATAATGTGTGTGTGTGTGTGTGTGTGTGTGTGTGTGTGTGTGTGTGTGTGTGTGTGTGTGAAGGTGATGGCATGGGGAAAGAAGCTGCTGCTGTGTCCTGTGACTGACGGTTCTGGTTTGCATCTTAAATCAATTTAAAGCCTCAACATTGTTTTGCATTTGCTTGGTAAAATAACTCTCTTTATCCTGAAGGTAATATAATTAATACTGAAATCAGGAGTCCGTTGAATAGCATCTCTGATAGCACAGGATCTTTAATTAGATTCTCTCTCTCTCTCTCTCTCTCTCTCTCTCTCTCTCTCTCTCTGTGTTAGAGCTCTTTCATTTCAGCTGATTTTTTTTTATTCCCCCCCTTCTCTCTCCAACTGAAGCGTCTCTTTTATTTCAGTGTCTTCAGCTCTTGATTACACACACAGAAACGAGATTTGCACTCCTTTCCGAGACGGAGTGTTTTGTCAGGGCCGTGTGTGTGAGAGTCATGAGGATGAGGCAGTACTCGTGTAGAGGGAGAGGAGAGCAGACAGGCAGGTTGTGTTCAGGTAAATGGTCATGTGTTCCAGCAGAGATCTCCTCTCGAGAGCTGGTCAAGAGTTAAGTGCCTGGGTTTTTTTTGTTTTTTTTTTTCACCCAATATGAAAGTCATGTCAGAATTTCTGGCTCGTGTGTCAGATCTTGTAAAAGGCTCATTTCATTTCTTATTTGTCTTTTATACACTTTGGAAACCTTTGTAACCTTTTCCAGATTTTTTTAACTGGATCAAATATTGACTGTTGGATGAGGAGATGCAACATCACAAAAAAAAAGAAAGAAAGAAAAAAGTCTTTAAATTAGGGCGGAGCAACAGGATGACATAATATCATGATAAATTTTCTCACAGTATTCATAGCTATCCCGATATCTTATTGTGGTCATATCACCCGCTTGTGCTTTGAACCCAGTCGGACAATTAAAAAGTCTTCGCTTGATTGTTCACTAATCTAAAGCACTGAAATATCACATGATGATATTCCAAGGCCACAAACTAACAATCTCATGGCCATGAGTCATTATATTGTCGATTTTCTTTTACAATTCACTTCAGCATTGATGATTCACTCACCAGCCACTTTAATAGGAACTTCTTGTTGATTCTAAGGTCTCTGTTCTTGGCTGCCGGAGTGGAACCCAATGTGTTCTTCTGCTTTCTGTTGTGTTCTGAGATGCTTTTCTGCTCACCACAGTTGTAAAGAGTGATTATATGAGTTACTATATCCTTCCTAGCAGCTCGAACCACCTTGAATCTGTCCATTTTCCTCTGACCTCTCTTTTCCCATTCTGATGTTTGAACATTGTGAACATTAACTGAAGCCCTTGATTTGGATCGGCTGATTAGAGAGCTGCTACAGAGAGCAGCAGGTGGATGGCTGGGTGTTCCTAATAAAGTGGCCAGTGAGTGTATATCCGTGTTGTGATGCTGCCGTGTCCTTTCTACGTGGAAATATTGTCATCATTCGTCTCCATCTTTAAGTTCCTTTGGCCACAATAGTCTTTAATAAATATAACCCGAGTCACAGCATAGATCGTGAGAAACGTCACTCGTGAGCTCAGTATATGAACACATTATCGTAACGTTACCTCAGGAGCTCCATATTTGTTTCAGAAGTTCTCCTCGTTGTGCTCCACCTTGCTGAAAGTATGTGTCATGTTTTGACACAGTAACTGTGCAGAAAGGAGACTAATTGACTCCTTCACCTGGACTCACTGACCACACAGCGATGAAGCTCTTCCTCGGCTGAACAAACAAATCTGTTTCAGCGCACACACTCATGCCTTCCGCTCATCTCTCCTTTCCTTCACCTCGCACCGTCTTTAATTAGAGAGCTTATATCCTTCTGTTCCTGTTTCACGCCTGGAGGATTTTCTGCTCATTCTGCAAGACACATTCGGGTCTCTGCACCAGCTTTTTCGTGTCCTATTTTATTTAAAGCGCCTCATTCCTCGGACTGTTTAATCCGTTATTTCCAGAGTTTGGAGTGATAAGGTGGAGCACGTCAGAAAATCCCACTGCACGTTCTGGGTCACTTTTCTGACTGAATCAAGAACTTGAACTATGAGTTTGTCCAAATGACTGCATGCTATGTCAAAAACAGCTGAGCCTTTATTGGATTAAAAAAGTGGACAATTTTAAAGTGTCACTAAAGTCCTAAAAGTAGATAAAGAGAACCCAGTTAAACAAATGAGACAAAAATATTACACTTGGTCACTTATTTATTGAGGAAAATCATCCAATATTACATATCTGTGAGTGGCAAAAGTATGTGAACCTCTAGGATCAGCAGTTAATTTGAAGGTGAAATTAGAGTCAGGTGTTTTCAATCAATGGGATGACAATCAGGGGTGAGCGGGCATCCTGTTTTATTTAAAGAACAGGGATCTATCAAAGTCGGATCTTCACAACACATGTTTGTGGAAGTGTATCATGGCATGAACAAAGGAGATGTCTGAGAACCTCAGGAAAAGCATTGTTGATGCTCATCAGGCTGGGAAAAGGTTACAAAACCATCTCTAAAGAGTTTGGACTCCACCAATCCACAGTCAGACAGATTGTGTACAAATGGAGGAAATTCAAGACCATTGTTACCCTTCCCAGGAGTGGTTGACCAACAAAGATCATTCCAAGAGCAAGGCGTGTAATAGTTGGCAAGGTCACAAAGGACCCCAGGGTAACTTCTAAGCAACTGAAGGCCTCTCTCACATTGGCTAATGTTAATGTTCATGAGTTCACCATCAGGAGAACACTAAGCAACAATGGTGTGCATGGCAGGGTTGCAAGGAGAAAGCCATTGCTCTCCAAAAAGAACATTGCCGCTCATCTGCAGTTTGCTAAATATCACGTGGACAAGCCAGAAGGCTATTAGGAAAATGTTTTGTGGATGGATGAGACCAAAATAGAACTTTTTAGTTTCAATGAGAAGCGTTATGTTTGGGGAAAGGAAAACACTGCATTCCAGCATAAGAACCTTATCTCATCTGTGAAACATGGTGGTGGTAGTATCATGGTTTGGGGCCTGTTTTGCTGCATCTGGCCTAGGATGGCTTGCCATCATTGATGGAACAATGAATTCTGAATTATACCAGCGAATTCTAAAGGAAAATGTCAGGACATCTGTCCATGAACTGAATCTCAAGAGAAGGTAGGTCATGCAGCAAGACAATAACCCTAAGCACACAAGTCATTCTACCAAAGAATGGTTAAAGAAGAATAAAGTTCATGTTTTTGGAATAGTCAAGTCAAAGTCCTGACCTTAATCCAGTCGAAATGTTGTGGAAGGACCTGAAGTGAGCAGTTCATGTGAGGAAACCTACCAACAGCCCAGAGTTGAAGCTGTTCTGTACGGAGGAACGGGCTAAAATTCCTCCAAGCCGGTGTGCAGGACTGATCACCAGTTACCGGAAACGTTTCATTGCAGTTATTGCTGCACAAGGGGGGTCACACCAGATACTGAAAGCAAAGGTTCACATACTTTTGCCATTCACAGATATGTAATATTGGATCATTTTTCTCAACAAATAAATGACCAAGTATAATATTTTTTGTCTCATTTGTTTAACTGGGTTCTCTTTATCTACTTTTAGGACTTGTGTGAAAATCTGATGATGTTTAAGGTCATATTTATGCAGAAATATAGAAAATTCTAAAGGTTTCACAAACTTTGAAGCACTACTGTATTTCTACCCTTTATATACTGCTCGGGAATCTGTGAACAGCAGTACGGGTTTATGCCAAGGAAGAGCACGTTGGATGCAATTTTTGCTTTAAGAATGTTAATGGAGAAGTACAGGGGAGGCCAGAGAAAGCTACATTGTGTGTTTGGAGACCTGGAGAAGGCATACAATAGAGTGCCGAGAGAGGAGTTATGGGATTGTATGAAAAAGTGTGGAGTAAATGAAAAGTATATTAGAGTGTGCAAGACATGTATAAGAACAGTGAAACAGCAGTGAGGTGTGCAGTTGGAATGACTGAATGGTTCAAGGTGAAGGTGGGACTTCATCAAGGATCTGCTTTGAGTCCTTTCTTGTTTGCTATAGTGATGGATAGCTTGACAGACGAAGTGAAGCAAGAGTCACCATGGAACATGATGTTTGCGGATGATATTGTGATATGTGGTGAAAGTAGAAAGGAGGTTGAGTTGGGTTTGGAGAAATGGAGGTATTGGAATGAAGAGGAATGAAGGTGAGCAGTAGCAAAACAGAATACATGTGCATCAGTGAGAATGGGGATGAGAGCGTAGTTAGATGCAAGGAGCAGACATAAAGAAAGTTGGTGAATTCAAGTACCTGGGGTCAACTGTGCAGGAAAATGGGGGCTGCGATAGTGAGGTGAGAAAGAGAGTGCAGGCAGGGTGGAGCAGTTGAAGAAGGATTTCGGGAGTCATCTGTGGTAGGAAAGTCCCAGCAAAAGGTAAGATGTATAAGACAGTAGTGAGACCAGCTGTGATGTATGGATTGGAGACCGTACCCTTAACGAAGAGACAGGAGGCAAAGTTGGAGGTGGTGGAGTTAAGGATGTTAAGGTTTGCGATGGGAGTGACAAGGTTGGACAGGATAAGGAATGAGCACATCAGAGGGACAGCACATGTGGAGAGCTTGGGAATTAAGCTAAGAGAGATGAGACTGAGATGGTACGGGCACATCCTGAGAAGAGATGCAGAGCATGTTGGAAGGAGAATGTTGAGGATGGAGCTGCCAGGCACACGAAAATGAGGATAGTCAAAGAGGAGATACATGGATGTGGTGAGAGAGGACATGAAAGTGGTAGGTGTGGTAGAGAAGGATGCAGAAGACAGGGAACAATGGAGACGAAAGATCCACTGTGGTGACCCCTAATCGGGAGCAGCCAAAAGAAGAAGAAGATATACTGCTCAGGAATATATATATACCTTTTTGACCCTAAAAAGGTCCACATAGTTACCCTGAGGTCCAATAATGAACCCTAGAGGGTACATCAGTGTAGATTGTACCTTGGAGGACAGAAATGGACTCCTATTGTACCCCTATTTATGATAGAGCAGGAATCCGACGCAGGAGTCAAGAAGCCGAAGGTCCTGAACACAGTCAGCCAATGAAATGAAAAAAAAAAAAGGATTTATTATTTGTTTCATTTTATCAGCATTATGAACTGAACCTGGAGAACTGGATAATAAGCTTGTTGTGTTTTCAAATTTAAACATCAGATCAGAAAAGGGACAGATGAACTCAGATTTCCTTCTTACAAAAGGCTGAAAACCTTTTGTCCACCAACGGTTCTACCAAAATGATGCTTTTATTTTGAGGAGAAACTGACACTCACACTCATCTTCCACTTTCACACAGACATCAACTTTATTTGTCTTTATACTGTATAAAGTCTCAAAGTGGAAGTATTGCCCTTGTTGGTTTCTTATTTTTCAAATCTCACTTGCCAGGTTTGAAGATTTCAGTCAATAGATTCCGACTTCCTGTGCTCTTTGTGTCACGCTAATCAAAGCTACATTGATTTGTCTTGCTAAGAAGTGATCTGTAGTGAGCGCGGAGAGGCACGGCACAGATTTTCATGAGTGCCAAACAAACTAGGCCACTGCCACTCACACACGTCTCACTCAACCGCTCCTGAACATGAAGCGCAGCAGCTGTCAGGGGTTAGCCCACCCCATTTACAGTGCTAATCTGAAAGCCTTGAGAAATCATGGCTGACTTGAGTTTTGGTTTAATAATAAGCTCAAGAAGCTCATATGTGATTGAGCAAAAAAAAAAAGATATTTTTTCCTCCCTCAAGGTCTTTGGCAGGCAGAATGGCACTGAAATGAGACAGGAAGCTGCTTGTTAGTTGTGCACTAACTCATTAGAGACGCTGGAGATGATCCAGGACGGCATGCTGACCTAGTTAGCGCTAGTCATACATTGCATTAACTCGTTCTTTCTTGGAACTCAATAAGCAATTGATGAAAATTACATTACAGTGACTCCATATTGGTTTCTGACATCCAACTGCCTGAACACATCAATATTTTAAAATAGAAATCAAGTACTTGAACAATATCTAGATGTTTGTCTGAGCTGAAGAAGAGAGGAGTGAATCTTGGAATTGAACAAATGATTCACTGATTCAAACACTGACGAGCTGAAGAAAAGAGGAGTGAATTTTGTACATGAAGAAAATGATTCACTAATTCAAATACTGATGAACTGAAGAAGAAAGGAGCAAATCTTGGACACAGACAAAATGATTCACTGATTCAAACATTGACTAGCTGAATAAGAGAGGAGCGAATTTTGTACATGAAGAAAATGATTCACTGATTCAAATACTGATGAGCTGAAGAAAGGAGCGAATCTCGGACACAAACAAAATGATTCACTGATTCAAACACTGATGAGCTGAAGAAGAGAGGAATGAATCTTGGACATGAAGAAAATGATTCACTGATTCAAACATTGACTAGCTGAATAAGAGAGGAGCGAATTTTGTACATGAAGAAAATGATTCACTGATTCAAATACTGATGAGCTGAAGAAAGGAGCGAATCTCGGACACAAACAAAATGATTCACTGATTCAAACACTGATGAGCTGAAGAAGAGAGGAATGAATCTTGGACATGAAGAAAATGATTCACTGATTCAAATACTGACTAGCTGAAGAAGAGAGGAGCGAATTTTGTACATGAAGAAAATGATTCACTGATTCAAATACTGATGAACTGAAGAAGAAAGGAGCAAATCTTGGACACAAACAAAATGATTCACTGATTCAAACACTGACAAGCTGAAGAAGAGAGGAATGAATCTTGGACATGAAGAAAATGATTTACTGATTCAAACACTGATGAGCTGAAGAAGAGAGGAGTGAATCTCAGAATTGAACAAATGATTCACTGATTCAAACACTGATGAGCTGAAGAAGAGAGGAGCGAATCTCACACATGAACAAAATGATTCACTGATTGAAACACTGAAGAGCTGAAGAAAAGAGGAGTGAATCTCAGACATGAACAAAATGATACACTGAAACACTGAAGAGATGAGTGAATCTCAGACATGAACAAAATGATACATGAGCTGAAGAAGAAAGGAGTGAATCTCAGACACAAACAAAATGATTCACTGATTCAAATACTGACGAGCTGAAGAAAAGAAGAATGAATCTTGGACATGAAAAATGACTCAATGGTTCAAACATTGACAAGCTGAAGAAGAAAGGCGTGAATCTCAGACACAAACAAAATGATTCACTGATTCAAACACTGATGAGCTGAAGAGAGGAGTGAATCTCAGACATGAACAAAATGATTCACTGATTCAAACATGGATGAGCTGAATAAGAGAGGAGTGAACCTCAGAATTGAACACATGATTCACTGATTCAAACACTGATGAGCTGAAGAAGAGAGGAGCGAATCTCACACATGAACAAAATGATTCACTGATTCAAATACTGATGAGCTGAAGAAGAGAAGAATGAATGTCAGACATGAACAAACGATTCACTGATTAAAATACTGATGAGCTGAAGACAGGAGCAAATCTTGAACATGAACAAAATGATTCACTGATTCAAACACCGATGCGCTGAAGAAGAGAGGAGTGAATCTCGGACACAAACAAAATGATTCACTGATTCAAACACTGATGAGCTGAAGAAGAGAGGAGTGAATCTCAGACATGAACAAAATGATTCACTGATTCAAACATGGGCGGCACAGTGGTGTAGTGGTTAGCGCTATCGCCTCACAGCAAGAAGGTCTGGGTTCGAGCCCCGTGGCCGGCGAGGGCCTTTCTGTGTGGAGTTTGCATGTTCTCCCCGTGTCCGCGTGGGTTTCCTCCGGTTTCCCCCACAGTCCAAAGACATGCAGGTTAGGTTAACTGGTGACTCTAAATTGACCGTAGGTGTGAATGTGAGTGTGAATGGTTGTCTGTGTCTATGTGTCAGCCCTGTGATGACCTGGCGACTTGTCCAGGGTGTACCCTGCCTTTCGCCCGTAGTCAGCTGGGATAGGCTCCAGCTTGCCTGTGACCCTGTAGAACAGGATAAAGCGGCTACAGATAATGAGATGAGATGAGATGAGATGAGATGATTCAAACATGGATGAGCTGAATAAGAGAGGAGTGAACCTCAGAATTGAACAAATGATTCACTGATTCAAACACTGATGAGCTGAAGAAGAGAGGAGTGAATCTCAGAATTGAACAAATGATTCACTGATTCAAACACTGATGAGCTGAAGAAGAGAGGAGTGAATCTCAGAATTCAACAAATGATTCACTGATTCAAACACTGATGCGCTGAAGAAGAGAGGTGCACATCTTGAACATGAACAAAATGATTCACTGATTCAAACACTGACGAGCTGAAGAAGAGAGGAGTGAATCTCCGACATGAACAAACCATTCACTGATTCAAACACTGAATGAAAGAATCTCAATCATGACCGAAAGATTCATTGATTCAGTAGTGAATATCCGTTATGACCAAAAGGAATCATTACATTACAGGCATTTAGCAGACACTAAATCCAGAGTGACTTACACCATACCCAGAACAGCCCAGGGACCAGTTGGGGGTTAGGTGCCTTTCTCAAGGGCACTTCAGCCAGTCAGGCTGGTCCAGGGAATCAAACCGGCAACCTTTTGGTACCAAACATGCTTCTTCATGAAATTCAAATAGTATTTACCCAATCTGTAGATATCAAGGAAACACATGTAATTGAAACCTGCAAAATAATATCTAATAATCATGAAGTTGATTACGGATATGTGTGGTGTGATTTGCAACTGAACAAAAGGAGCAAACCAGCAATCGATACTGATTTGTTCACCTTAGTGACTCATTCAAAAAGACAAATCACTGACAAACAAGATATGTACCATCCCTTCTGGAAGTATTGGAATGACTAGGCCTATTCTTTTGTTCTTGATCAAAAGATGAATGTGAGACATGAGACAATAGATCAGAATTTCAGTTTTTATTTCCTTATAGACTTATTTCCTGATAGATGTGTGTAGGACTCCCTTGTGTGGGTGGAGCACAGAGGACGGCAGGACAGGGATCAAGTTCCCAAAATAGCGTTTATTGCTAGACTTTTCAGTTTCAACAATACTTCATTCGCACGCACGCACGCACACACACACCGCCGGCGTCTGGTTCAGGGATCAGCTCCCTCCGCTCTCACTCTCCCTCCTCATATAGGGCGCGGTCACTGGGAAGACACACAAACACAGGTTAATTGCTCTCAGGTGACGTGATTCTGCCACTTACCTTCCCTGACCCCGCCCTCCTGTCACAGACCGGTGCTTGACCATGCCCCCGCTGCCACAATGTGTTAAACACCTTTGAACATGGCACCTTCAGTGGCAGACTATCAAAAGTTTTAGGTGAGCAAAAGTATAAGAACAGGTAGTCTTAAAGCAAACTCAAGTAATATTCACTCTCACTCTCTCAAACTCACTTAATATTTGGCTGCATATCCCTTGCTTGCAATAACTGCATCAAGCTGGCAACCAAACCATTGCATTCTTCTTTCATGCTTTTCCGGATTTGTTCCACAGCTTCTTTCAGTTGTGGTTTGTTTTGGGGTGTTTCTCTCTTCAGTCTCCTCTTCAGGAGTTGAAATGCTGCTCAATTGGGTGAAGGTCTGATGATTGACTTGGTCAGTTTAAAACCTTCCACTTCCCCCTGTGATATTGAGGTATTTCACCTGACGTCACAGGGTCACGTGACGCCCCGGTGTCCGCCATTTTGGACGGCAAGCTAGCTAATGTCAACAACAGTAGCTGGTATGTTACTGTAGCAATGTTTACGTTCAGTCATTTGGATGACTGTTAAAACCTTTCAGTCTCAAGTTTTTCCTTTACTGGATTTACTAGTTTACTGAGCCAGCCGGCCCCGGAGCGCTAGCTAGCCGGCCGGCCCCGGAGCGCTAGCTAGCCGGCCGGCCCCGGAGCGCTAGCCAGCCGGCCGGCCCCGGAGCGCTAGCCAGCCGGCCCGCCCCGGAGCGCTAGCCAGCCGGCCCGCCCCGGAGCGCTAGCCAGCCGGCCCCGGAGCGCTAGCTAGCCGGCCCTGGAGCGCTAGCTAGCCCCGGAGCGCTAGCTAGCCAGCCAGCCAGCCCCGGAGCGCTAGCTAGCCAGCCCCGGAGCGCTAGCTAGCTAGCGCCAGCCAGCCCCGGAGCGCTAGCTAGCGCCAGCCAGCCCGCCCCGGAGCGCTAGCTAGCTAGCGCCAGCCAGCCCGCCCCGGAGCGCGCTCAGTAAACTAGTAAATACAGTAAAGGAAAAACTTATAACGGGCCATGTCTCAACAGACTAAGAAGTTATTTCAATGACATTTAATAACATTTTGTTTATCCTGAGGACCGAAAGTAAATGAAAATGTGAACAAATCTTAGCTGTCAGTGAACAATCCTGGTGGAAGCAGGTAAACGTCGTTCTCTAAGCCTGCTAACCTCAATTTTTGCAAATACCTCTCCCTCTGCTCGCCCTGTAAATGCCCTACGTCGCTGGATAGTGAAGGTGTTTTCTGCATCTCGCTCCTTTTTCTTTTATGTTTTTCATTTGTCGCCTTCCTCGCATTCAAACTGATTCGAGCCGTGCTGTCCAAAATGGCAGCGTCACATGACTTGGTCACGTGAGTGAAATACCTCAATAGTCCTTTGTTGTGTTGGCAATGGTGTTGTAGTCAAGGCCACCTAAACCGAGAACAAGTCATGACCGGGATCAGAGTGCATCGAGACCAAGACAAGACCAAGACTTTGAGGGGTTGAGACAAAGTCAAGACCAGGACCAAGGCAGGGCGAAACTGAGTCAAGACCAGGACCAGACCAGTTTGTGTGTGAAGGGGGCAGGGGAGGGGCGACGGCCATTAACAGGAAGAAAATTTTCAAATTGGCAATGAGTCACATTATTGGTCGCATTTGAGGCAGGAAAATTTTACAACCAATCACAGTAATGATGTTAACAAATAAATCAGACATTACACAGGCAGTTTAGTGAAATCCCCACAGTTGTGGTCTTGACTGGTCTTGAAATAAAATCCAGAGCGCACTATGTCAGAGATCGAGACAAGACCGAGTAAAACTGCAGTCAATTCCGAGACGAGACCAAGACCTTCAAAAAGTGATCTTGAGACCAGTCTTGAGACCATGACCCGTCTCAAGTACTATAGTGCTAGTTGGCAGTGTGTTTTGGGTCATTGTCTTTGGGTCATTCTCACTTCTTCTGCAAGCCCAAACCATGACGCTACCTCCGCCATGCTTGACCAGTGAGTTTATATGTTTTGGATTCTTTCTCCACACTTTGGCCTTACTATCACTTTGGTAAAAGTTAATCTTGGGTCCAGAACTTTTGTGGCTCATCTCTGTATTTCTTGGAAATTCCAATCTGGCCTTCTGATTCTTACTGCTGATGAGTAGTTTACATCTTGTGGTATGGCATCTATATTTCTGCTCTCTAAGTTTTCTTCAAATCGTGGCTTGTGATCCCTTCATCCCTGCTCTCCAGAGGTCATGAGTGACATAACTGACTGTTGTTTTTGGATTTTTCTTTACAACTCTCACAATGTTTCTGTCATCAAATGCTGTTGTGTTCCTTGGATGATCTGTTCCATGTCTGGTTGCTCGTACATCAGTGTTTTGTTTTCCAGAGTGTTCCAAATTGTTGTACTGGCTATGCTCAATGCCTGTGTAATGGCTCTGAGTGATTTGTCCTCTTTTCTCAGCTTCAAAATGGCTTGCTTTTCTCCCATAGACAGCTCTCTGGTCTTCATGTTGGTTTATCCTTTTTAACAACAAATGCAGTTTTCATGGGTGAAACCCGGGGCTCAGACCAAGGCCCCGTCCACACGAGTATGTTTTTGTCGAATCTGCATAAATACTTTATCGTTTCGGCCTCGCGTCCAGACGGAGCTGGCTTTTTCGAGGTGTGTAACCGGTATTTTTTGAAAACGGGTCCCAGAGTGGGAAAATCCTAAAACGCCGGATAGCCCGGAGTCATCTGGACGGCGAAGCGGATTTTTTCAGAAATGATGATGTATAAGCCCCGCCTCTCTAACCTTTAACCTCAGCCACCGCTGCTAGACGCGTCATAACAACAACAACAGCAGACTACAGGCTTGTGCTCGTACTGCAGAAACAACTCAGTCTATTGCGGCTGCTACAACAAAACCTTCTGCTTTTATATTACTGCGAGGAGCAACAAAACTTCTCATGTTATGAGCTTGTTTTGTAAACAGCGTGTGACCTTTATACGCATGCTCCATGGCTTCTCTTCTGGTTTTAGTGTATTAGTGTGGCGGCGTCACAGCGGCACATACAGGCCTGGCATATATACTACAGCGTTTTGGGTTGTTTCCAGTGAATTGAAACGATGCCGTGTTTACGGAGATTTTTTTCAAAATGACAGCGTAATGGGTGAGGCCACGTACTCGTGTGGATGGGGCCCAAGAGTTCAGAGCTATTAGCTGTTTAAACAATTAATCGAACAGGACACACCTGGGCAACAAGAAACGCCTGTCAGTGATGTTCTAATATTTTAAAATGGGTGGGTTCAAACAACACGTGTCATATTCTAAGTTGTTTAACACATTTAGATGTAAGTATCAGGAACTGAACGCTGAAATTTGAATCTATTACCTCATATTTATCTTTTAATCTCAAATCCACTGTGAATTGGCCTAGTGGTTAGTGTGTTTGCCTCTTGCCTGGGACATCATGAGTTCTATTCGCGATCGGGTCATACCAGAGACTATCATAAAAATGGTAGCTACTGCCATTTAGCAAGGCATGCTGCAATACAGATATGAGTGGGGAGTCAAACTCTTGCGGTTACCAGAGGACCAGCCCCCACTGTAGTCCTAGCTGTCTAGGTGAGAGGCCGAGGGCTGTGGAAGCAGAAATAGATGCTGCCCAATGTGCCTTAAGGGCCTGATTAGTACTGGGATGGGACACTGCCTGGGAAGACCAGGTCCTGGCATGGGAAGGACTTTGAATCTCAAACCCAAATGTCTTTAACGTATAGCAAAAGCAAAAGAATTGACCTTGCCATTCCAATACTTTCAAAACACTAAATTACAGACTGATCCAGTTTCAAAGGTCACACATGAACCAATATATTTGCTTCATTCAAGTTCCCATCATCATTTAGAAAATTTCTTGAGCAAAAAATATGGACTCCAGTGTTGTGTTGACCCTTTAATAACAATAATTTGTGAAATTTGATTACTTTCCCACTGTGGTGATTCTGTTTTGTATTTCCAGGCAAACACTAACCAACACTTCCAAGCTGACTCATCCTAGATGGTCACATCTTGTGACAGCACTGATTCATAATGTCCTCCTCTGTTTTTCTGTATGCCCCCAGTGCCTACAGGAAGGTTTTGTGATGCTGCATGAGTCAGAGCTCGGCTTCCTCTACGTGACAAGGTGTGAACCACTAGACCCGAACTAAAGGGCTAAAGGGAATAAAAAACAAGAGGAGTTTGTTCTCTCAGGCTGAGATGCAGAGCAGCATGCAGGACCAAGCGTAGCCAGCTAGGAGACGAATCCATGCAGAACAAGAAGAAGCAGGACTCAGGAGGATGTCCACAGAGGAAGAAACACAAGCAAGCGTCAAAGCCAGCGTGAGACGGGAGTCCAGGAGGAAAGGTTTGAGTTGTTCTGAGTCTATCATATAGTATGACATGTAGGATGGCTTCCATCCGCTAGTGATGCACTGCTTTAATACTATTAATGATGTTTTAAAATTTAGATGATATGGAAAAAGTTCATAAAAAAGAAAATACAAAAAAGTGACATTGGATTTTCAGAGTTTAAAACCACACCCACTGATCACCAATCAAGCAGAGCATTCATGAACTTCCTTTATTGGACTAATCAGGGCTAACTTAAATTGTCCCAGTAAAAGTGTGTAAGTTCATCTATTTTAAGTCGTTCCTACCCCTTCTTGATATGGGCCTTAAAGACATGTCATTTTCTGGTCTGTCATCTTTCAGAGACAAAGTCTAGCTGACTACGCATTCATCAGCCACAACAAAGCTTTCCATATTAATTAATAGCAGCTTCCTGTGGGAGTGGCACAGTGGTGTAGTGGTTAGCGCTGTCGCCTCACAGCAAGAAGGTCCGGGTTCGAGCCCCGTGGCCGGCGAGGGCCTTTCTGTGTGGAGTTTGCATTTTCTCCCCGTGTCCATGTGGGTTTCCTCTGGGTGCTCCGGTTTCCCCCACAGTCCAAAGACATGCAGGTTAGGTTAACTGGTGACTCTAAATTGAGCGTAGCTGGGATAGGCTCCAGCTTGCCTGCGACCCTGTAGAAGGATAAAGCGGCTAGAGATAATGAGATGAGATGAGCTTCCTGTGGCTAAATCCAAAACTGCGCACTAGGTGGATGAATACACGATATGGCCAAAAGTATGTGAACATCATGCATATGTATATGTGCCCATTCCAGAATGGTTCCCCTTTGCTGGAATAACAGCCTCCACTCTTCTGTGAAGGCTTTCCACTAGATTTTACAGCAGGGTTCTCCAGAAAATCTAAAGTAGCCAGCTAAAAACAAGTAGTGGACAGCTCTGTAATTTGCAGCAGCAAAGCTGTGCTGAAAATTTTGAAATTTACATGCCTTCTGGTGGCTTCTGCTGCATTCTCTGCTAATAAGTTACTAACCATTTCTCTGTTATAAAATATGTATGAAATTTCCCTCCAGATGTCTGTGTGCTTGGTTTTCTCAGTTCCCCTCTGTAGTATGCTGCCTGGCACATCTGTAACATAACTACATGATGAGTTTATTTGGTGCATGTGTCATGTACTTGATGTGCTTCTGGTGTGGTATTGTGGATTGTATCGTTTTAATTTCAGCATAAATATCTGCACACAATTAGTTATTTGCACTTGCACTTAATAAGTATGAAGCTTTAGCTAAGGGACCAGACATCTCTATGGGAACTGAAGCACACCGGGTAGCTTCTGGATATGAAAATAATAATTCTTAAATATGAAAATATTAATTATAGTTTATATTAGGGATGTCCCGATCAGGTTTTTTTGCCCTCCGATCCGATACCGATCATTTGATTTTGAGTATCTGCCGATACCGAGTCCCGATCCGATACTTCTTATAATCCATAAAAAATAATAAAGACGAGGAAAGAAACGGATCCAGGATGTTCCTCATTTTTTATTTAACACCTTATTTTAACATCCAACAACTCCGTTAGCAAACAGAGCACTTACGTGAGGTAGTTTGAACAATAAATAACATAAATTAAAAACATAACCTTAAAATACCTGGCAGGAATGTAAACAAATAAAAAAAATAAAAGTGCCACAGTGGTGGTAATTTGCTTTTAAGAACGCATCTCACAGTGGTATACAGTAATTTCAATTAAGGAAATGAACATTTTTCTTGATGAAAACAAGCATTTCTACCCTTTCAGGTTTGAGCCTGTTTCTTTTGTCATCCAACACGTTTGCAACAGCACTAAAAAGTCTCTCACTGTCCACAGAGCTGCAGGGGGCACTGAGATACTGGGTTGCAACAGCAGCCATAGATGGAAACTGAATGGCATGTTCTTTCCAATGTTGAAGTGGGTCACTTTTCTTAGGGGTGTTTTTTTTTCTGAGAGGTAGGTCTGCACTTGAGTTTCTGCTGATGTGGTACTCACGAACCGTCCCTGTGACTGCCTCTCTCGTAAGATTTCCTCAAAGGCGATGTCCAGGCTGCTACATGCTTCATCATGTGGTGCCTTGCTCATTGGCTCTGCTGTGGCCTCATTTTCCTCTGCCACTGCACTGGCAGTCCTCCTCTCCTCTGCCTTTGTCACCTCCTGGATAAGATGTTCCTTTGCAAGCAACAGGTTGGCTGACTTTGTGAAAAAGCTAGAAACAGATTAACAATTCAAAATAATGAGACAAGACTGAGACACCACAAAGCACAGCTCTTCAGTTAGGCAACTTCCTACACATGTACTCAATTAATAAACAATATAAGAATGAGGCAGCACGGTGGTGTAGTGGTTAGCGCTGTCACCTCACAGCAAGAAGGTCCGGGTTCGAGCCCCGTGGCCGGCGGGGGCCTTTCTGTGCGGAGTTTGCATGTTCTCCCCGTGTCCGCGTGGGTTTCCTCCGGGTGCTCCGGTTTCCCCCACAGTCCAAAGACATGCAGGTTAGGTTAACTGGTGACTCTAAATTGACCGTGAGTGTGAATGGTTGTCTGTGTCTATGTGTCAGCCCTGTGATGACCTGGTGACTTGTCCAGGGTGTACCCCGCCTTTTGCCCGTAGTCAGCTGGGATAGGCTCCAGCTTGCCTGCGACCCTGTAGAACAGGATAAAGCGGCTACAGATAATGAGATGAGATGAGAATATAAAAATGAAAAAAATCTAACCTTAGAACTAAATTTCTCAAAACTAAATTAAAAAGAAATTTAAAAAACAAATTGGCTTAGTACTGGTGTCTGGGGATGACTTGACTTTATATAAACATTTAGAGGTGCATTTTAATTTTACTATACTTGCCCATCTTTGTATCTGGGATCTAGAAGAGTGGCGATGTAGTAGAGTGGCTCAGTTTCAACATCAGCAAAGTGCTTCTCCACTGCCTCCAGGAGAGTCCTCTTCATTGTTTTTATTCCCTGGTCATCATCATCATCCTCCCGAGACAGAACACGTCTGAGGACTAATGAGTGAATGACTGACTTAATGAATGCATGAGATCATTTTTTTTCAGACATCAATAAATGTTACAATATAAGCTAATAAATTAAAATACAAATTACCTGTTATGGCAGGGATCACATCAGCTGCCGTTGCAGTCTCCCTGCTCACATCCCTGGTCAGCTCTTCAAAGGGGGATAGCACATCAGCAGTCTTCTTCATCAGCTCCCACTGGTGAGCTGACAGTGTAGCTGGTAGAGTGCACTCAGCTGCAAACACACTAAGAGCGCGTTTTTGTTCCAGTAGGCTCTGCAGCATGTAGAGGCTGCTGTTCCATCGTGTCTGCACATAAAACAACATGGTTCACTTTATTTTTTGTGCAAATTAGGTGCAGAGCACGTAATGTATGTGGCTTACTAAATCAAGTGTATGGGAAATAAATAATAAAATAAAAATATATTAAAGAATGACGAGATGAATCTCACCGGTACATCTTGCTGTAGGCGCTTAATATCCATATGGAGCTCCATCTGGATGTCTTCTAGTCGAGAGTAGGCCAACGGGGAGTGTTTAAAATGGCCTACTATCTTCCTTGCGTTGGCCAGGGTCTCGGTCACGCTGCACTGAGACAGCAGGCCCTCATGCACACAGAGCTGACAGGAGTGGGCTACGCAGCCCAGACTCGGCACCCCCATATCCCTCATAGCTTTCTTCATATTTGCCGCGCAAAATTATGTGGACCCGTTGCTTGTCAATTCCCCAGTTGATTAGCATATTTTCCATCGTTTGCTGGATGAGTTCTGCAGTGTGCGATCCGCGAAATTCCTGGGCATGTAGGATCGCACGGCGCAAAACAAAACTTGAATCAATCCACTGTGCAGTAAGGCTTAGTAGAGACATGGGAGCCACGGACGAACTCCAGATGTCTGTGGTGAACGAAACATGGGGTACATTTGATAACAGGACATGTAGTGTGTCAGAAATCTTCTTATGAAGGGCTGGCAGAGCTTTCTTGGTGAAATAGTGACGAGATGGCATTTCAAATCGAGGTTCTACGTGCTCCATAAGCATAAGAAACCCAGGGTTCTCTACAAAGGCGAACGGCAGGTCACTCATTGCAATCATCTGTGCTATCTTGGCTATGGTCTCCTGTGCCTTTGCGCTTTCACGGGGCATTTTTTCTTTCCTTTTTAAACTCTCCTGCAGCGTGAGCTGAGTCGTCTTTGGCTGCGTTGCCTGTGTAAACTCGCTGTATTGTGTCGGGTGTTTGTTTTTCAGGTGCCGTATCAGGTTTGTCATATTAAATGCGGCCCTTTCCTGTCCACCCCTTGAAATTCCAACTTTACATATTTCACAGTTTGCTATGGCAATGTTGTTGTCATCAACTTTGAAATACTGCCACACCACTATGGAATCAATTTTGTGCCAAAATGTTCATACAATACTTTTGAAATATCAAACAAAAACAACAAATCAAAATACAAAAAAAAAGTCAATTTTTTTAGACTGGCAAACAAATTATTCGTGTAATCGTGCAAAATATCAGTCTATTACTCTTCAGAAACCTTTTATTTTTGTTCCGCGTCTTTCTCAGTTTTGTTTGACGTAATTTATTTTGGTTGCGATTCCAGCTTTCTCGTTTGTGCTCCCTGACTTTTTGCTTGCAGTTTTGGCACAAACTTCACGTGTGGGTGGGCTCTATCCAGGAATGCATTCCCATTGGGTAACTTGTGTTTGACTGACAGCTACGCTCAGCGATTCCCCCGGAAGCTGTTGCGGCCATTTCCTACTCGGATTTTGGCGGACTGTTTGACGAGTGACTGATCCATTGACAGTAAACAAGATTGAGTGGACTTCAGTGGCGACTATGATATTACACTCGTCACTAGTAACAACTTACACATGGTGGAATGGTGGAATTTTTAAAGAAAAGTGGGTGGTTTTCTGGTTTGTTTAACATTTTTATGGAAGGAGGTTCAAGTGGGGGCAGCATGGTGGTATAGTGGTTAGCGCTGTCGCCTCACAGCAAGAAGGTCTGGGTTTGAGCCCCGTGGCCGGCGAGCGCCTTTCTGTGCGGAGTTTGCATGTTCTCCCCGTGTCTGCGTGGGTTTCCTCTGGGTGCTCCGGTTTCCCCCACAGTCCAAAGACATGCAGGTTAGGTTAACTGGTGACTCTAAATTGACCGTAGGTGTGAATGTGAGTGTGAATGGTTGTCTGTGTCTATCAGTGCGTTTACATGCACATCCAAATCGAGCTACTGTCGGTAATCGAGCTAAGGGTCCCAGCAGGGGTGTCAGAAATCCAATCCTACACGCACACAAGGAAATCGAGCTATTGTGTGAGGTACATTGTGCACCCAAGCCACAGGTGGCGCTACACGCCCCATCGTGTTGGTACACTTCCGGTTGTCGTCATGAAGAAGAGCTATTCAAGAGTATAAACAAAGTTATCAGCAGTGTTGCCAGATACTGCTGACGTTTTCCAGCCCAAAACATGTTCAAATCCACCAAAATGCACTTAAAACCGCCCAATCTGGCAACACTGGCAGTTCCGTGTTCACAAGTTCCATGCTCAAGCTGTTAGGCTTGCTCTAACAGACTGTATGGCTACAAACTGTCCTGCGCAGACCACTGTTTTGTAAGACAACTTATTTTGCACAATTGTATATTTTTCTAAAGTCCATTTTTTGCTTACAAAAAATTTTTTTTGCTTACAATTTAACTTATGTCTTAATAAACACACAAAAAGTTCAATTGTTTTGTTTTTATTGACATTCTTCAGATGTTGGACATATATATATATATATATATATATATATATATATATATATATACACACACACACACACACACACACACACACACACACAAATACAATGACTTGTTTATGTACACAATTCACAGCTATGCAACAGCTGTACAGATGTATTTGGTGATACAGTAAGTGAGCTAAATTTTAACAGTGCAAACAATGCCACAAAAAGAAAAGATTCATGCCGTTGTCATGATTCGTTGTCATGCTGACCGAGGCTGTTGTGTTTCCCGCTTGTGGTCTCGTCACTCGTCACTTCCGGAAGGGGCAGTGCTGAAGTAAGTAGCTTGACTACGTAGCTCGATAGGGTATACATGCACTAAGTAGCTCGGCTAAAATCGCATAATCTAGGTCATGTAGCTCGATTACGAGAAGTCAAGTTCGGTTCGATTTCAGCCGAGCTAAGGTGTATCCATGGCATTTAGAACTTCGATTTCAGTCGAGCAACGGCAGAAATTCGATTTTCTCTATGTGCATGTAAACGCACTGTATGTGTCAGCCCTGTGATGACCTGGCGACTTGTCCAGGGTGTACCCCGCCTTTCGCCTGTAGTCAGTTGGGATAGGCTCCAGCTTGCCTGCGACCCTGTAGAACAGGATAAAGCGGCTAGAGATAATTAGATGAGATGAGATGTACAAACCTGGGGTGGCACGGTAATGTAGTGGTTAGCACTGTCACCTCACAGCAAGAAGGTCCTGGGTTCAAGCCCAGTGGCTGATGAGGGCCTTTCTGTGTAGAGTTTGCATGCTATCCACGTGGGTTTCCTCTGGGTGCTCTGGTTTCCTCCACAGTCCAAAGGCATGCAGGTTAGGCTAATTGGTGGCTCTAAATTGACCATAGGTGTGAATGGTTGTTTGTGTCCATGTGTTAGCCCTGCGATGACCTGGCGACTTGTCCAGGGTGTACCCCGCCTCTCGCCCATAGTCAGCTGGGATGGGCTCCAGCTTACCTGCGACCCTGTAGAACAGGATAAGCAGCTACAGATAATGGATGGATGGATATACAAACCCGTAAAAAAACATGGACTTTCTATTTATTTGCCCCACGGAAAGTTTTAGTTTCTTCTTCAGTGGCATTTTGTGAAAACCGAGTGAAATCGTCTGCAACAACCACCAACTGCGTCTTTACCGTCTGCTGCGGTATGGTCACGTGGTCTGGCTCAGCCAATCAGAGTGCTAGAATCAGTCAACAAATATGGCGTCACTTCTGGCCATGCTAGACCCAAATCGAAGACAAGTTCGTGATGAAGTAATTGGATTTGCAGCAAATTATGGGCAGCGAAGACGATATAAATCATTTGAACATCAAAAGGCAAGTTTTTTTTTTTTTTTTCTGGGATTGAGTAGCTGGTGCAGACCATCTGTGTAGGTGGAGAAAACTGCTGGTCACTGGCACTTGTGGACATCTCTGTTACAGTATGTCTGAGGGCATCAGTGAGGTCATGTACTGATGTCAGGTCAGGAGGCCTGGGGTGCAATCAGCATTAAATCATCCCAAAGATGTTCAGTGGGGTTGAGGTCAGGGTTCTGTGCAGGACACTCGAGGACACTCTTCCACTCCAAACTTGGTAGATCATGTCTTCATGGAGCACTTTGTGCACAGGGGCATTGTCATGTTGGGGACAGGTTTGGACCTTTTAGTTTCAGTGAAGGGAATTCTTAATATTACAATATACAAAGACATTCGATAGACCTATAATTGTGTGCTTCGACCTTTGTGGGAACAAATGGATGTGATCATTAGGTGTTCAGATACTTTTGGCCATATATTGTAGTATGTTGTATCGTATCAGTGCTAACTATAGTTAGCTAACCTACTGCACTACACAACATACATCATGCTTTTAAACATATCGAGAGGAAATAAGGACGCTACCCAGACTCAAATACTGAACACCATGGCTCATAAACAAACTTGTGGACTTTTTGTCAAGACCGCAAACATGATATGCTCCATGATTATAAACTCATTTGTTTATTAATTCAGTGAACCAGTGAATTAGTCCATTGGTGAATTCGTCCAGGCAGCTTTTACTTACCCATCGGACTCACTAATGAATTTATGATTTTTTTCCACCTCGGATCAATGATTTGACGTAGAGTGAGGTGAAGAAGGGAATAATGTACACCTTTTGGTTGATTAAAGAGCACATGCCCTGGATCATAGTTATTACAGGACAGGCTGGTAGAGTCAGGTTGCTGGTGTTGATATTATCTCTTGAAGGCCACTGTGGAGCAGCAGACCATAAATGTCTGATTTATCAGCTATAAGAGCAGAAAAAGTATGAGACACTCTTTAAACAGGGTTTATAGGTGTGTGTGTGCGTGTGTGTGTGATTCAGGTGCCCTTCTATCCCAGTTTGCTGGGCCGTATCAGGATTGAACTCGAATTGAATTGACTCAGAGAGAAAAAGATATAGTATGACCGTCTCACTTCAATCACTTAGACTCCTTCAGTCTCCTGTACTCTGTAATGAATAACAGCACTTCAGCAAGCCGCAAATCTGCAGAGAGCTGCTTCTTCGCCTCCCAGTTCCACTGGGGCTGTTTTACGGTTGCTGTCTGGTTCCTGCACTGGCCGTGGGGAAGACCATCGATCTGAGGAAAGCTATTACTCATGCAGGTGCTTGACTTTGCAGACTGAAAGCTGAAGCGGTGCAGAGAGCATGAAGATCATGCTAATCAGCTCTGCTACAGGGACGAGAGAGATCTGTATTACTTTCAGAAGAGCTCTTCACACGTGATAAGAAATCTTTTAGCTGTACTGAGATTCAATACAGGGTTTGATGGCAGATTTTAGATCAGGCCACTGATGAAAAGGACAGTCAGTAAACCTCAAGGGAAGGTTAGGAGTTGAAGGTCCAGTTATGTAAAACCCTTTATTAGCATTTGAGAGAGCGAGCGAGAGTGAGCAAGGCACTGTCTGAACAGTCTCTGACAATTAAGATCACTGACAGTGTGATGTAAGAGCTAGTTGTGTTTCAGCTTCAGGGTTAAGTAATGATAATAGCAATGATAAGAAATCTTATACTGGCACTCATAAAAATTTACAATGCACTGAACATTATCTCAGAGAAATGAAACATTTTCCACAGATTGGACTGTGTGTTTATTTTTCTGAGATAATGTAATAAGCATCTTGACACACAATCAACAGTTAGATGTATAAAAGAATCTTCTGCATAAACCTGAGACAATCAACAGCTGCTTCAGGATGTGATGAACAAAGGAGGTAGCTTGAAAGATGAATTTCACTAGGGTGGCAGGTAAATAGGTCACACCTCCTTCACGGAGACTGACAGATACAGATGCCACGCCTCCTTCACTGAGGACACACCTCCTTCACTGAGACTGACAGATACAGATGCCATGCCTCCTTCACTCAGTACGTTTACATGCACATCCAAATCGAGCTGCAGTCGGTAATCGAGCAAAGGGTCCCAGCAGGGGTGCCAGAGAAATCCAATCCTACATGCACACAAGGAAATCGAGCTATTGTGTGAGGTGCATTGTGCACCTGAGCCACAGGTGGCGCTACACACCCCATCGTGTTGGTACACTTCCGGTTGTCGTCATGAAGAAGAGCTATTCAAGAGTGTAAACAAAGTTATCAGTTCCGTGTTCTCCATTGCGCGTTTTTCTCCCGTCCATGAATTTTAATATATTCAACTCCTTAAGCTGAATGAGCATGAACTCTGTCTCCTCATTGCTCCAGAAGTGCACGTTTCTGCTCGCCATTTTCTCTTCTTCATTTGTTCCTCCTGACCTCTTCTGCTGCTCGCTACTACTGTTGTCATGCCGACCGAGGCTGTCGTGTTTCCCGCTTGTGGTCTCGTCACTCGTCACTTCCCGAAGGGGCAGTGCTGAAGTAAGTAGCTCGACTACGTAGCTCGATAGGGTTTACATGCACTAAGTAGCTCAGCAAAAATCGCCTAATCTAGGTCGTGTACCTCGATTACGAGAAATCAAGTTCGGTTCAATTTCAGCCAAGCTAAGGTGTTTCCATGGCATTTAGAACTTCGATTTCAGTCGAGCAACGGCAGAAATTCGATTTTCTCTATGTGCATGTAAACGCACTCACTGAGGCTGAAGGATACAGATGCCACACCTCCTTCACTGAGGATACGCCTCCTCCACTGAGACTCAGTCTCAGTGAAGGAGGCGTGGCATCTGTATCTGTTAGTCTCAGTGAAGGAGGCGTGTCCTTTGTTTGTCAGTCACTGACAAACAAAGGACACGCCTCCTTCACTGAGACTAACAGATACAGATGCCACGCCTCCTTCACTGAGACTGACAAACAAAGGACACGCCTCCTTCACTGAGACTGACAGATACAGATGCCACACCTTCACTGAGGCTGACGGATACAGATGCCACGCCTCCTTCACTGAGAACATGCCTCCTTCACTGAGACTGACAAAGGACACGCCTCCTTCACTGAGACTGACAGATGCCATGCCTCCTTCACTGAGGACACACCTCCTTCACTGAGACTGACAAACAAAGGACACGCCTCCTTCACTGAGACTGACAGATACAGATGCCACGCCTCCTTCACTGAGGACAGGCCTCCTTCACTTAGACTGACAGATACTGATGCCAATGTTTTCCTGATATTTGAGTCAGTGCTTCCATTTCATAAATATCAGACGTGATTCCCTGAACACACTGTAATCAGATTCGACTCTGAATCGAACAGTAAAGCAGGAACACCAGCCTCACTAGCGCAGGCTGCAGACGCGAACATGCTTCGATTTAATGTTTGTGCATGCTTTGATATCCCCGAGCTGTGCACTGAGCAGTCAGTGTGTACCTGTATGTGCTGCTCTCTCTGCCCACTCTAGGAGATATCTCTCGTATGTGAATGCCTTCCATCTCCATAGCAACTGTTGTTCTCTGACAGGAACCTCTGAAAACGATGACTCAGGCTCACTCAGACTTACCACACAAACACATTCAGCATCACAACATGACTTACTGGTGAACAATCAGAGAGGGATGTGAATCCTGTGGTAAGAGTACACACACACACACACACACACACACCAGATAATATTTTCTTAATTCTTCGTTTAACTTCACTAATGAGGAATCATCGTGAGTTTCCGCGTGAGTAGCTTTTCTGTTCATGGATAAACATTAGCAGGAACTGGAAACACATGGAGGAGCCAGATGGCTGATCCAGATGTGCTTTTGACTGGCATACTTTAATAATCCACATCTCCTATCAGCTGTTAAATCATCTTCACAGTAAAGGAATAACCCCAGATATTTAACAGTTATTCTACAAAATCGAGTCATATGCACTGGCAAAATCATTTCCGTTTAGAATGTAAACAAACCAGTGAAACAACCAGTTTCAGAATGTAAACAAACCAGTGAGCAATTTGTGAAAAATGCTATAATAATAATTCTTTTATATTTTTTTTTTGAAAAGATACGTTATCATCATGGGGCGGCACGGTGGTGTAGTGGTTAGCGCTGTCGCCTCACAGCAAGAAGGTCCTGGGTTCGAGCCCCGTGGCCGATGAGGGCTTTTCTGTGCAGAGTTTGCATGTTCTCCCCGTGTCCGCGTGGGTTTCCTCCGGGTGCTCCGGTTTCCCCCACAGTCCAAAGACATGCAGGTTAGGTTAACTGGTGACTCTAAATTGACCGTGAGTGTGAATGGTTGTCTGTGTCTATGTGTCAGCCCTGTGATGACCTGGCGACTTGTCCAGGGTGTACCCCGCCTTTTGCCCATAGTCAGCTGGGATAGGCTCCAGCTTGCCTGCGACCCTGTAGAACAGGATAAAGCGGCTAGAGATGAGATGGGATGAGACGTTATCATCATCAAATACTTTTATTCCATATTGTGTTGCTTTTTTTTGTATTTTTGGGGGTTTTGTTTTCAGGTAGAGTTTTTATTTCGTCCTCGGTTGGTTCAGTAAATCACTCTGCCATTTTGTTTTTCTCTACTCATGGTATATGAGCTGATATCCTAGTAATCAATCAGAGCGCATGATCGCTCATATCCAGTGAATGTAGATAGAATAATAAATCTTATCAACTTGAACCACTAGTTCCACCTAACTTGGATGCGTTAGTGTCCTTTGACATATGCAGCGTTTTATTGGTTTGAACGAATCCTCATTGTGTTCTCCATCTCACCTGAGAGCATTTGAGTGAAGTGGTCTCGGTCCACTTCCAAGTGACCTCCAGGGTTTTTTGATTGCAGCAAGAAAGTGATTCATGAAAAATGTGGGGCTTTTATGGATGAGTTGCAAAAGTGAGCCAAAAGACAGAGCTGTAGTACTGCAAAAATAAAAATGTCATTAGTTCTTGAGATTTACAACAACAAACAAAGAAAGAGAGATAAACACTAGATCCGATATGCAAAGTCATTTAAATTCGTTCCATGTTCTCCATGCTCAGGTGAGTTTTGTTGTTTCTATATACGCTTGGTACACTTGGGGAAAGTTTTTTTTTTTCTCCCGCCATCATCATTTTATACAAGAAATTATAGCATTTCAACGAGAACATTTGTCAGCCATGAAAGATGCTTTTTGCTTTTTTTTCCCCTTAATTACGTTCAACCAAACCAAATCCCAAACAAACTTAAAGAAATCAATTTCACTTTGATTCAGACTCATAAATCTGACTAATAGGTGCAGATTTGGTGTAGTTGTGTGGTCCCTATGCTGAAGAACATCTTCAGACACACCCATTCAGGTTGTAAAGGCTAAAAAAAATGAAAATTAATCATCACTTCTTTATAGTTCTTTATACTGGATCCAAATTAGTGGTTGGTGACATGGCAGAAATATCATATCATGATTCTCGAACATATTTCTACGATACTTGACATGTATATACTTTTATCTTTGTGTACAAAGAGAAATTTAACAAAATTTTAACATCAATTCAGCTTCTTTCAAACAGTTTGCAATCATTAAAAAAAACATGTCTCACAAAAATATATTGTGACTTAATAATCATGAAATCATGATTATATCATGTTAATCAAAATTATTTTCTTTCTTTCTTTCTTTCTTTCTTTCTTTCTTTCTTTCTTTCGATGCAATAAAAGTGTGAGTGGGACGTTTATTATCTTCATGTAAACATGAACAACTGGTCAGATATGAACCTTCAGGTTCAGACCACGCCCACTTCTAAAGACAGATACAGATGTTCAGTTCAATAAAATTTCATTTGTATCATGCTTTTAACATTGTCACAAAGCAGATTTAAAAAATGTATACATAAATTCCAGATATAAATTTTAAATTTATCCCTAATGAACAAGCCAGAGGCAACAGTGGCAAGGTAAAACTCCCTGAGAAGGCATGACGAAGAAAACTATAGCAGAACCAGACTAAAAAGGGAACCCATCTTCATCTGGGTGACATCAGAAACAAGAACTTATGTGTCGTGCCACGGGATTTTTGTACCAGATGCTCTGTTTACAGAAAGTGTAGAAACAACATTAAAAAGCACACAATATTTTGCACCATTTTTGCTGGCTGATCCAGTAACTATCAATGAATAATCACCTCAATAGCACCCCTATGGGATGCATTTACCACTTTTAATATTATCCACGACTGAGACGAGTATAGATCTTCCTTCTGTCATTAAAGTTGGCAAATGACATTTTGATTTGCAGTAAAAATGAATCGATCATGCGAGCACAGTTTTTGCGCAATATTGGCTTGGCGGCGCTAACATTTCACCACGTGTTTTCTTGACCTTCCGAGCAGCACTTTGTGGTCTGCTGCTCAACAAATCTGGGAAATTCACCAATAATCTACAGTCAAGATTGTCACCTGATGGATTCACATGGTTCTGTATCAGTTGTAGTCAGGGCCTGGAAAATGGACCATTTTGGTTTGTGCGCACATGATTTCATGTCAGATTTACAGTAACTTCCCTTGGTCCAGTTTCACTTTGGTTTGTATTTCCTTGGTAGTGTAATGCAGCAGGTATAACGCAAAATCCATAATCTGAGCATCTGGTAGGAAAATCTGGTGGACTGACACATATAAGCATTTCCGAAATTCATTATAGTTTTAACTTGAAGTCCATTGATAACAGTTGAAGTTATGAACCATTCAGTGATGGAGACTTGAGTGCAAAACTGTTCATAGCAATTGTAGTCAAAAGGTTATCCAAGGAAGAACATCCACAGCCATGTTTATGGTTCCTATGTGGATAGGAATTTCTGGAGCCAGTGTTGTAGTTGAGTCACTAAACCTCGAGTCTGAGTCCAGTCTCGAGTCCTGTGTTCAAGTCCGAGTCAAGTCCAAGTCATTAAAGAAAATTTCAAGTCGAGTCCAAGATTGATCTGAGTCGAGTCTGAGAACAAGACTCCAAATGCACCATTTGATGGTGTCTGTTGCTGCCTTTATGTGAAACCGTCTCTGCTACTGTGTTGGACTAACGTTACTGCTCAACTGCCCCATTTTAGTTAATAGGCTACAGATAAAAAGCTTGTACATCGCTCAGCAAACCCCGCCCACTATCAACAGGGCAAATAACACAAGAGAGAATAAACACTAGCTTGTTCATCGCTCAGCAAGCAAGCCCCGCTATCAACAGAGCAATGAACATAGCATGTCCCTTCCTTCTCTGGGTGGAGTCTTGCCAAATGACGATTGAAGTTCGAGGTTGTCCCTGTTGTCTCCTCAATAGTTCTTCTACATATGGAACACACAGCAGTGTATTTTTTCACACTGCACGAGAAGTCTGTATAAGCAAAGCGGACAATCCTGGGGCGTTCTCTCCAGGCATTTTAGTGCCATTAACGCTAGTTTGTTTCTGAACATGATGTATGAACAGGTGAATGTGCATTCTCTTGCATGAAATTAGTATAAAATTTAATGTAGATATAAATATCTCATGCCAAATTATTATGGCATGTTATAAAAAATAAAGGAAAAATCAGAGTCCTCGTCTCCAATTTACAAGTCCGAATGCAGTTAATGTATGAGTCCGAGTCCAAGTCATCAGTGCTCAAGTCCAAGTCAAGTCACGAGTCAGATTCGAGTACTACAAACCTGTCTGGAGCAGTAAACAGTATAGTGTTATTGCATTACATCCCCTAGTCTCTTTCCAGCTTTTATTGTTGTCAATATCAACACGATTCTAACTTCCTCTGTGGTTTACGGTAAGTCCAGAACTAGTTTGGATTTGCTTTCGGGCTGTGTTTGCACCTGAAGAACCGCTGAAGCTGGATGAATTCCATGCTCACACTTGTAACACAGCTTACAATTTGGGAAGAGAAACAAACATCAGAGAGTCGTGCTGCTAATTAGGGTGAGAAGGTGACACTAATGTATTCCACGTTGGACATTTGGGCACCATAATGAGCAGACAGGCGTCCACTCTGCTTCTGCCTGGCATGAGAAAAAAAGCTCCTCATTAGGTCTGGGTGTGGAGTGCTCGCTTTTCATTACACTTGGTATCATTTTGATGTTCAAGAAGGAGATCTTTTATGGCACGTTTTCTCTGCATATCTCAAACTGATGGGCTCACGGTTCTTCCTTGTGGTATCCTAATTCGAACAATGAGTACAAATTACTTCTTTGCAGTCTAGAGTTCTGGTGATTCTCTTCATAGCAGTGGTGAGGTCAGTGAGCTCCAGTGCCAGAGCTTGTCCTTCTGAACTGAGCCACGTCTTGCCAAACTCCGCTATCCGGAGGGCTACTTGTTCATTCCCGCCCATCTGCTGCCATCTGTCCAGTTCTCCTGCCATCACGGTGCTGCTGTCTCATTTGAAGTTGGCCAGCATTCTTCATGTAATTGGGTGATGGGATTTTCTCAGCGGGAGCTGGATTCAACCCAGTAGACGCAGATCATTGTTCATTTTCTCTTTGCAACGGTTCAAAAAAATCCATCAGGATCTCTGTGGTAAACATATGGAGTTCTGCTGTTTGAATGATTGAAATTAAAATGCTTGGTGAATGAAAAGATGTGTCCTTCCATGGTTTATTCCATAGATTTATTCCACACACTTCGCTGTCATTCATTTATTAGTTAGAGTGCTGAGCAGGGGCCATACATCGAGAAATCTATTGATATGCTTTTAGCGCTGATTGGCTTGATATTTTATTGACCAGTGCAGACTTGGCGTGGTCTGGCAGAGAGGATTTCTTTATGACTCCCATCCTGCTTTCTTCCATTATACTGTATCACTTGACCATCAGGATGATGATACAGGATGCTACAAAAAAAAAAAATCAATATTGATATGTTTAATGTTGGAATCAAGTGCATAAACACAGTGCATTTTCAGCTCGATACGCCCCTGAGGCAGTCATCTGCTGTAGTTTTTGGTTGTTTGGGAAGGTATGGAAAATGAAGATTTAAAAAAATAAAGCAATGATTTCTAAATTTAGTTTGACTTGTATTTCATTGTGGACAGAATGAACCCAAGATATTTCATGTTTTGTCTGGTCAGCTTCATCTCCTGCATTTCAGGTCTCTAATACATGCCAAAAAAAAGTTGGGATGGGGGCAATTTAGGGCTAGAAATGAGGTAACTAATTAAATAATGATGTGATTTGAAGCAGGTGATGTGAACAGGAGACTGTAATCATGATTTGGGACAAAATCAGTCTCCAGGAAAGCCCTCGTCTTTGAGGATCTCCAGTTTGTCAACGAGCGTGTGAGAAAATTTTTGAAATGTTTAAAAACAAAGAATGATAGGAAGGGGTTTGGATATTTCACCCTCTATGGTGCATAATATCATTAAACAATTCAAGGAATGTTGCTGTGTAAAGGGCAAGGGCCCAAGCCTAATCTGAACCCCCATGATCTCTGATCCCTCAGATGGCACTGCATCAAGAACCGTCATTCATCTACAGATGATAGAACCACATGGGCACAGGATTACTTTGGCAAACATTTGTCAAGCTACAATACAGAGTTACAGCTACAAATACCAGTTAAAACTTTACTGTGCAAAAAGGAAGCCTTAACTGTGTCCAGAAACACCGTCGACTTCTCTGGGCTGAGAGGCATCTGGGATGGACCATCACACAGTGGAAGCAGGTATTGTGGTCAGATGAATCAGGTTGTTTTTTGGAACAAATGGACACCATGTGCTCCAGACCAAAGACAAAAAGGACCATCCACCAGGACTGTGACCAGGAACAAGTCCAAAAGCCAGGGTGTGTCATGGTATGGGGTTGTGTCAATGCCCTCGGCAAAGGTAACTTATACTTCTGTGATGGAGCATTAATGCAGAAAAGTACACTGAGATTTTAGAGCAACATATTCTGCCCTCAAGACGACATCTTTTCCAGGGAGATTTCAATAAGACAGTGCAAAACCACATTCTGCACACATTACAAAGGCATGGCTGTGGAAGAAGAGGGTGTGTCCCCTCTGCCCTCAATAGAGAATGTGTGGAGAATTTAGAAATGAAAAATATGACAGTCATGACCCCATACCGTTGCACACCTTAAGACCTATTTTCAGGAAGAATGGGACAAAATAACACCTGAAACACTTCATCACTTGGTGTCTTCAGTCCCCAGTGTTGTAGTCGAGTCACTAAACCTCGAGTTTGAGTCCAGTGTCAAGTCCCCAGTGTTCAAGTCCGCGTCAAGTCCAAGTTATTCAAGAAAATTTCGAGTTGAGGCCGAGTCGAGTCCACTACTGATCCGAATCGAGTTTGACACAAACCCTGTCTAGTCTAGTTTCTTGCAAGACTCCACCCAGAGAAGGAAGTGACATGCTATGTTCATTGCCCTGTTGATAGCAGAGCTTGCTTGCTGACCAATTCTTTTCACATTTATATTCTACTTGGGTTAGAAGAGCCAATTTTACGTCTATTTATTGATTTATTTTTCCAAAGATATTTCCAACATTACTCTTTATTATCCCCTACATCTTATTTACACTCTTTGTGCGCACCCACACACACACACACACACACATATATGCCACCTGGAGCATCTCCAACCATGTGAAGGTCTTATGTATGTCTCTTCACACATTTATTATACATATATACATCCATTTAAGGTGTTTTCAAATAATTATTCCCATTTTATTGTGATATTGCTTCGGTAAGACATTTATCACTCGAACAGAACAGGAAATTTCAGTCATCCTGCTTCTCGAAGGTTTAAAAGAGATCCAGTGGAGCAGATGAAGGGTTTTGTAGTCATATTAACCTTCGTGATGCAGTTCAGCAGCAGGTTATTGCTGTTTGGCTGGATTTTTTTTCCTCCTCATTCTCCGTAATGGTTCTGATTGCTGCCTAAAGTTCTAACAGTCTTTTCAGTGGTGTGAGATGGCCTGCAGTTAGCATCAGATTAAACCCCAGAGCTCGAGGATGTCTGATTGATTTATATTACCGTGCTCACTGACTGAGCCATAATGTTGGATGGAGGCTAACAGAGCATGAAAGGGCCCTGATACCATATGTTCCTTCTGAGCTTTCTCAGCCCACTGATGAGATGCTGGACTTATTACAACTAGTTCTGTGTGTTATGGTTAAAGATTTAGATCAGTGTTTATATCACTGGCAGAGTAACTGATCCACATGGTGGTGTGGGACAGTACCTGCGTGAGGTAGATATTCAGGGTTCTTGACATGTGTGAAGAGTTGTTGGGGAACAAAATTTGGATAATTTGGGCTTGTTGGATCGCTTTGGGAACACTGGTTTGAACAAAGGAAATTTGACTGTATTCAACTTGCAGGAACAATAATTACGGACCTTAATCAGGCTACTCAAAGCTGATATACTGCTAACTGTAGAATGGCTTGAAAAACTGCACATTTTATCCTCCACTGGCCAAAATGAGTTTATCCCAACATGTGTTGTCCGTCGTCTACATTTCACGAAAATCGCTTCTTCTCTCTCAATTCTTAACCGATTTTTATTCTTTTTGGCAGGAAGGTCGGTCTACCTGGGGTGCATATAGCTTCTACCCAAATTTGCTTAATTGAAATTATTAATGAATTTATGGTCAAGTCCTCACCATTTTGGATTCTTTCTGGCAAATAGGTCAATATTCTTAGGGTGTGTATAGCTTCCAACATTTATTGCGCAAGGTGGCCCACTTTAGATCATTCCTTCTGGACTAGACAGGGCCAAAGTGAGCTACGCCGTCATTGACAGTTTCATTACAGGCATTTAGCATATGCTCTTATCCAAAGCAATGTACAACATACCCAGAGCAGTTGGGAGCCTTACTCAAGGTATCAATGGCACTTCAGCCATTAATACTGGTCCAGGGACTCAAACCAGCAACCTTTTGGTCCCAAAGCTGCTTCTCTAACCATTAGCCCATGATGGATAAAAGAACTCTTTTAATTGTTGTGTTGATCTGGTGATATCACCACCAGCCCATCATCATCATCATCATTGATTGTGGCTATATTTATTAATTAGGCTATAAACTGATAAAATGCATGATGTTATTCTTTTAAACTTTTTTTTTAATTGTAAACTCTGGCAAATTACCATGTTCTAAGAATGAAATAAAACACTGAGATGTGCTGGTACAGGAAAATAATCAACTTTAGGGAGGCAATATTAACTCCACTTCACTACACCATCAGGTTGCTGACTGTTTTCCATCAGCAGCATGCCGCCAAGTGTTTTATTCCTTATATCATTTATATAAATCAGTAATCATTCATTTGGATTTATGTTTATGGCTCGAGAATGTGCTTAGTCTAACCTGCATTATGTATTTGTGCTTCAATCGGGGAAAACCTGAACCATGGTGAAATACACTCCCAAAGACAGCTACAAGATTGAGTCAAGAAGTGATGAATGATCTTTCCGATTACTGGAGTGCTGCTTGTTTTTTTTTTTTTTTACTCATTTGCCTGAGACGTTTTATTCAAAGTGGCTTCCAGTGCAGACAGGATACAGCTGAGCAGATGAGGGTTAAGGGGCTTGCCGAAGGGCTCAGCAGTGGCAGCTTGGCAGTGCCCGCACTCCCCTCATCACTTCCTTCAGCTCATGACTGAGTTAGTTTGCATTTCGCCATTTAGCAGATCAACAGTCAGGCTGATCAGCCGAGGGTTATGGGCCTCGCTCAAGGGCCAAACAGCGACAGCTTGCTGGTGCCAAGATGCAAATCCTCAACCAGCCAATCAGCAGTCCAGAATGCTTATCTACTGAGCCACTGCTGCCACATAATTCCTCTCGCAGGATGCAGGCTTGTTCTTGGCTGCTCTCTTATTAACCTGCATTTATCTGGGTAGGTTTTTTTTTTCCACCCTTACAACAAGGAACTCATTGTTCTTGTTCTGATCAGAAATACCAGATGCTTCAAAGACAGGATTTTTTTTTTTAACCTCAAATTTTATATGGTACAATAGCGTTGCATTCACCATCCATGGTAGACTTTTCAGAAACATCCTCATTGCACCCCTGAGAAGTATACACTCACGAGCATCAGTTAATGTTCACAATGTTCAAACATCAAAATGGGAAAAATTGTGGTCTCAGAGTGTGGCTTTCATAAGTGTGCCATGGGTGTTTGGATGGACTGGTTTGAGTATTTCAGAAACTGCTGCTCTCCTGGGGTTTTCTCACAAAACAGTCTCTAGAGTTTACACAGAATGGTGCAAAAAACATTCTTTAATTTCATTCTTTAATATTTATGAGGTCAAATAAAATACATGAAAATGAATTAGATTGGCCTGCGGGTAGTACTAAAACTAATCGAGACAGGCCAATCTGTACATAAATAAATTACAAACACAATAACAATAATTTCGAACAATGACAAAAGAAGCAAAGCATTTGAGAGGGGAGAAAAAGAGACTTAGAAACGGAATAGAAATTTGGTGACATAATTACCAGATAAGTTAATAAATATAAATGAGGAAGTTACTGTTTCATTTGTTCGATTAAAAAGTCTAGTTCAAGATACAGTAACTCTCTTCGTTTTCAAGAATCTTGAAAAGTTTTCCTTTTAAAGCTTTTCTAAGGGTATTTAGATAAGTTTTTTAGATTGGTTGGTATCTCATTCCAGATCTTTACTCCAACGTGCGAGAAAGCATTTTTTTAGATATTAATTCTTGAATGTTTTATGTAAAAAATCATCGGAGGTTGAGGAACGGGTTCCATAGGAACGGATGCTTGAGATTTTGGTAAACAGCTTCAATATATTTGTTGAAGCAATATTTGCGTGTACATCATGCATTAAATTGGTGACAGTTTTGTAAAATAAAAATTCTATTGGTAATAGTTTTGCCTTTAAGAAGAGAGGTATCGCATGTTCCTTTGTTTGGACAAAATAGATAAGACATAATGCACGCTTTTGGAGGACGAGGATTTGATTTAAAAAGGTCTTGCATGCATTACCCCAAGAAATTAAACCAAAACAAAAAACATCGAGTGAGTGAGCGACAGTTCTGTGGGTGGAAACAATGCCTTGTTGATAAGAGAGGTCAGAGGAAAATGGACAGATTGGTTCGAGGCAGTGTTGTAGTCGAGTCACTAAACCTAAAATACTCTAAATAGCTTTGAGTAGTGTGAAGATGTATGTCCCATACCATAGCCTACAATAAATTCACCAAAAAAAAGATGTTTTCTATCAGGAATATTTAGGAAAAGACTGGTGGCACGAGTCCGAGTCTGAGTCCAAGCCCGAGTCATCAGTGGTCAAGTCCAGGTCAAGTCACAAGTCCTTAAAATTCAGGCATGAGTCGGACTTGAGTACTACAAGCCTGCAGGAAGGATATAATAACTCATATAATCACTCTTCACAACTGCGGTGAGCAGAAAAGCATCTCAGCATGCAACAGCAGACAGAAGAACACATTGGGTTCCATTCCTGCAGCCAAGAACAGGAATCTTAGAATCAACAAGTTCCTATTAAAGTAGCCAGGGAGTGTGTATTTAAAGCCTGCAGCGTTTTCATTCTGACATTCCCAGGATGAGAGGCATCTTTTTACTTTTTATCAATTTATCGCTACATGTATTGTGGAACATCAACAAAACCATCTACTTCCTGTTAATACTTGTGTTATCACAGCTTTAAACTGTCGTTCACTCACTCTCCAGCCTTTCTTTCTTTTTCTGCTCTCTTGAAGTTAAATGCAACTTGTCTTGGTTTTGAGAAGCTACAAAACTCCTTGTATGTTGGAAAGCATGAAGTTACAGCTGCTTTACCGCTGTCTGTTACAAATCGTTGACACTGGAGACTCCTTACATGAATGTGAAATGCACTTATGTACAAGTCCCTGTGAGCTAGCTGTTACTATAGAAACCATAACATATTAGAATACGATTTGCGCTTGCGCTACTGTCGGAAATTGAACCAACACCCGACCAGAATCCAGAACCCAACAGTGTTGTGGTGTAAGAGTTCCTTCGTCCTGCTATCTGAACCTTTCTCTCCTTTCTTTTCTTTCCATTTCAGGTCAGAACCGGAGCGAGCAGGCTCTGATAAAGCGCTTCCGAGGTGATGGGGTGCGCTACAAAGCCAAGCTGATTGGGATCGATGATGTGTCTGCGGCACGTGGAGATAAACTCTGCCAGGACTCCATGATGAAGCTGAAGGTACGGCTGGGTGAAGAGAACTTGTTTTGGGAGGCGTTAACCAGAATGAGAATGAGAACAAGAACCAGGGCATGTTCATACTGTATGGGTGGTGTTCAAATGGAAATTTCCAGAGATTATGAATTTAATTCCCCCTACTTTTATGAACCAAAAGAACTGTTCCAGCCATGACGCACAAGTGACAAGTTCCGTTGTGCTCTGAGAGCGCGTTGACATTTAAGTGAGTGGTTGATACCGCCTACACCACCTCACGCCCGCAGAACCATGCTGTTGGTGAGGAAAGAGCTGCTCCGACAATAGCGCTAATCCGCAGGCGGCCCGCCAACTGACGGCTGAAATGAATTCCTCCACACTTTGTTCCTTTGTCAGACTTCAGCCACACTCTGACAGGTCAGCTCGTTAATGATAGCGTAGCGTGATCAGACATCTACACCCTGCAGATCAAGTGTTTCTTTGTGAGTGTCTGGTTTTGAAAGCGTACGACGTGTTGGAGGTTTGAAAACATGAAAGCGTTTTGCTTCTCAGTGACCCATTCCTATTTTTATGCCACAAGAAGGTTCATTTTTTACGTCGCTGAAGTTTCACGGCATAACGTCACGCTGAAGGCTTTGAATTGTCGAGCTGATAAGCTAATAAGCACTCTGGCGCTTTGGGGAAGCAGAGCTGCCAGTTTACACAAAATAATAGAGATGTATTAGAATATGTGATGTGTAATAACTTCAGCAACACTTCTAGCTCACTCATAAGCAGGAGTGACTGGTGTTGAGGTGCGAGCAGAGACAGATCAGCCCTAGTCTGGATGTAAAGTTTCATTTTTGGCATCCACATCAGCTTATATGAATCTTTATTCTTTCTCCTATTTGGTGCTCAAAGGAAACACGGTATAAATCCAGGAGAGACTTTACACACGAATCACAAATGCAGCTGTCTATCTGTTTTTAAGTGTAACCGTGTCTGCTTAAAGCTTAGACAGCCTTTCGATTTCATAAAATCCGTGAAATTTAGTTCCCTCTGAAATGTGGTCATTGTGGTATAGGTTTATTTCTGTAATATCTGACAAAATATCAGGCCATTCTGTGGCTAGGAAGTTATTTAATTTGAGGGGATTAAAGCAAATATTGTGCTTGAAAAAGCTCGCTTCGTGCAGTCAAGCAGACAGAGGAAGTCCGTGTGTGTACGCATGCGCAGGTTTACCTTACATCATTCTGTCGCTAAACGAACAGCTGATCACACCGAGGTGCTCACTGAGCGTTGATATTTATTAGTTTGGTCCTGCGTTTCCTTTCCTTTGTATATAACATTTACGTCTTTTCTTCTCGCTTTCCGTGACTGTAGTCGGTCTTTCACGTTTCATTCGCACACTCACGTCCTCCATTTTTCTCTCCTGCTTCAAATTTGTATCCCACAATGCCTTGCGTGAATGGGGAAAGCCCACTACGTGATGTGTGATACATGACATAGTATCTTGTATTGGGTCATGGTGAAGCAGGAAAAAATAGCGGAGAATTTAAGGCCATGTGGAGATAAATTCATTAATTGGTCTATTAAAAAAAAAAACTAATAAAATTAGAAGTCTGCGATTCAAATTCAGTAGCTTTCGGTCCACTAAACAAAAATAACTGGGTGTCGGGAAAATTCTTTTTATGGCCTACACTTGAAAAATATGAAAGGCGGTCTACCTTTAATGAGTGACAATTCTTTCATTTTTTTCACTTGTTGTTTATCCTCCATCTTTTTTTATACTTCTACAGGGTATCGCTGCTTCAGCTCGATCCAAAGGAGAGCACAAGCAGCGCGTTTTCTTAACCGTCTCCTTCAACGGTATTAAGATCTACGACGAGAGATCCGGGGTGGGTCTCGACTGCCTTCGCGCCGGAAAAAGATGGAGTCAGATTATTCAAACATTCCAACATCAACGTTTCAAAAGCTCTTGAAACTAGTTTTGCATCTCTTTTTTACTTTCGTATATTGTAACTCGTCTACAGTACACTCACCAGTCACTTTATTAGGAACACCCAGACCTATTTACACCTGCTGTTTTATACAGTTCTCTAATCAGCCAATCCATCGACTTATAAAATCATGCAGCCACAAATCAAGAGCTTCAGTTAATGCTAGTGTTGGTGCCAGATGGACTGGTTTGAGTTTTTCAGAAACCGCTGATCTCCTGGGGTTTGTTTTCACACACAACAGTCTCTATACACAGAATGGTGCAAAAAACAAGTGAGTGAGCGACAGTTCTGTGGGTGGAAACAAACGCCTTGTTGATGTTGCAGGTCAGAATTGTAGGTCAGGTGGAATTTTTTAACCTAGGTTAGAATTTTTAACCCAGTTCATAATTTGCTACTTGTATTATTAAGGGAGACGTACTATATCTCGGGTTAGAGTTAGGATTTGGGAAGACTTTGTATTTTAAACTGCTTGATCATGTCATAAGACTGAACTCATTAATAAATTCAAAATACACACCACTCCTTCCTTTACACCCGTCACTGGTCTAGTGTTAAGAATCAGAAATTTCTGGGTTTGAATCCTGGTTAAGTATGGAAACATTTTCTTTTTTTTTTTAAATGCTAATTACCGTAGGTCGATGGGAATAGACAGGCAGACAAGAGGAAATACTAGGTAGGTGTAGATAGAGAGGAAGTGAATGGAAGGAAGAAAGAGAGACAAAAGAAGTGATGGAAAATCCCTTTTAAGAATCTTGGATAATCTAAAATTTTGGAAATTATGAACTAGGTTAAAAATTTTAACGCAGCTCAAAAAAAAAATCACCTAGGTTGATTTTTTTTTTTTTTACCTGTAACATTGATGAGACAGGTCAGAGGAAAATGCTCAGATTGGTTTGAGCCTTTTTGTCAGGAAGGATATAGTAACTCATATAATCATTCTTTACAACCGTGGTGAGCAGAAAAGCATCTCAGCATGAAACAGCAGAAGAACACATTGGGTTCCAGTCCTGCAACCAAGAACAGGGATCTTAAAATCAACAAGTTCCTATTAAAGTGGCCGGTGAGTGCTGTTAGAGTGACGTTTAGGAAAATCATGAATTGTTGTGTCAAGGTGCTGACATTTATAGTTAACCCTTCTCCTGTTGCTACGGCAATACAGGAAACATCTGAAAACTATACTTGATTTTTTTTTTAATAGCTAATGTAATCTTCAATTTAAAGTATAGTAGATAAAAACTGATGTGTATAAAAATTACAGACTGAGCAATATGGTGCTTCAGATCGACAAGCTGGGGCTTGGGATTTAACCCCATACCTAAAAAAAAAAAAGCAGGAATAATTCCCTGAAGACAAGGTCCAATTTTGGCTGATCTTCTAGGGTTAATAAAACTTAATGAAAGCCTACATGGATATGATCATGAATCATGAATTATGTATGAGATCTAGTCATGCTTAGAGGAAAAGGTGTTTAGAAACACCTCATTTAAGCTTTAAAATATTAATGTGGATTTGAAGCTCGCTGGACTGAGTCCAGTTCCATTAACAGTAATGATGGCTTCCATCGCTCGGACGAGACTCTGCGGCTCTCTCTTAGCATGATGTACTGCTTTCCTTCTCCAGGCTGACAGCCACATCGCTCAGACCTGCTCACATCCTCATTAATCACGCTTAAATAGCCCAGACTCCATCTTTTTTCTCTGTTAAGTGTTTGCCATCATTACAGTCATCAGTAAAAACACTAACTTAATGCTGGCCATTTCAGCCTGAATGGTGTCGTAATGGACAATTTCAACCCACAGGTATTACAGCATCACCATTCCGTGCATGAAATCTCCTACATTGCTAAAGACACCAGAGACCACCGTGCCTTCGGATATGTCTGCGGGAAAGAGGGAAACCACAAGTTCGTGGCCATCAAGACAGTCCATTCAGTGAGCTGCCATGGTTTAATGTACTAACAGAAATAAGAGAGTGGGAACTGTGTTCATTTTATAAAGTTTTGTTTATTTTTATTTATTTATTGGTGGGAACTTTAGCTACCAGTGGCCCATTGGTAGCTTGGGATTTTGTTGGTTCTTGGCCTGAAGTGATCAAAAACGCAGATGTGTTTTGTTGCCCAGTTTTGGTGAACTACATGCACCAAATCTGTAATTTACAGCTGTGTGCTGTTTTCTCTTATAGTATCAGTCATAAAGGACATCTGTCCAATCAACTTTGGGGTGGTAACAGTAACTCTGTGTCAGCACACCACCATGCCCATTGATTATTTTCTGATAACACCAAAACATTTATGGGGAAACTGTGGCCTAATGGTTAGCGAAGCAGCTTTGGGACTAAAAGGTTGCTGGTTTGATTCCCTGGGCCAGCAGGAATGGCAGAGGTGCCCTTGAGCAAGGCACCCAGGCTGCTCTGGGTATGTTTTATGTTGCTCTGGATAAGAGTGTTTGCTAAATGTCTATAATGTATTCTGGACAAACTTGTGTTTAAAGTCAAAACATAGAACATAACCCTGATTCATGTGTACCAAACTAGCTGGTGCATTCAGTTGATTAGCAAACATTTCATCAACTCTATTTTCAATAAAATTCCATAGGTGCGTATCAGCACTGCATGGAACAGTTATTGATTACCTCTACCAATTTTTTGGAGGAGGTTATGTTTTCACCTCCGTTTGTTTGTTTGCATGTTCCCAATGTAACTCAAAAAGTAGTGAATAGATGCTAGTGGGATTTTGAGTATAGGTGAACCATGGGCCAAGGAACAACTGATTAGATTTTGATGGAAATTCAGATAAGTATGTGGCTCCAGGGACCGCGAGCTGGACTAGTGGTTAGCATGTCCACCTCTTGAGCAGGAGATTGTGAGTTCTACTCACGGTCAGGCCATACCAAAGACCATCATAAAAATGGTACCTTCTGGCAAGGCATGCTGCAATACAGGTGCGAGTGGGGAGTCAAACTCTTGTGGTTACCAGAGGTCTAGCCCCCCACTGTCAGACAGGTGAGAGGCCAAGGGCTATGGACCCTTTTCACGTGACGTCACGACAAACGCGGCCGCCATTTTGGACATGTACTACCAGTAGTTTACCACAGCCAGCATTGAGGAACGGCAGCAAAGAAAGTGTTTATTTTCAGCAAGACTTCCATCATGCCACTATATTGTTGTGCACCTGGATGTAGTAACCATCACCAAACAAGGCAAGGGTTATCATTTTATCGGATCCCGGTAGATGCTGACCGACGGAGAAGATGGATAGCGGCATACCAGCGCTTGTGTAGTGACCACTTTGTTGGAGGTAAGACGAATAAAATTAGCCAGAAAAGGCATTGCATTGCTGTTAACATTCTGTGGCGGCGAGTGTGTAACCAAATAGGTTAAAATAACCCATTGTAACCTCTGTTCTTCTGTAGTAGCTATTAGCTAGCATTGTGTTCCTTTGCTGTTGGTAGACTGTAGGACAGATCAGAGGCAGTGTCCTACAAACAGCGCTTAATTTGAGGGGGAGCAAGCCGGAGCGCGCTCCAGAACCTCGGGCGTTGGCTCCGGCAGCTGGATGGATTTACACTGGATCCAGTGATCCGACACCTCTTTTGACTATGTAACAAAAAATAATAATAATAATAATTAAATTAAAAAAATGCAAGTTTATTTAGTGTTAATGTCTGATTTTGATATCTGTCTTGTTGGTGATTTCTCTCATGAAACGACATCCACAAAATATCTGCAGATGAACTTAATTTGCAGTGTTATTACAAAACATGCCCAGAAGTGCAGCGCCGCGCCCCCCTCCCACCCTCTTTTTTTCCGCACCGGAGCTGCTCATCCTCTGTGCTCCGGGACCTCCCACTTTACAAATTAAGCACTGCCTACAAATAAGTGTTCAAAATAAGAGGAACATGTATTTGTCTCTTAAATCCAGGCCGTTCCCTGTAATCTGTAACAACGGTTGGAGAAAGTAATGGCAAATAGTGAGTGCACAAACCGTAGAAGGTAAACTGTACACAGCGCCAGGGCAGTGTGATGGTATGTCTACTTTTAGATTGTGTTAACTTATCAATGAACACACTCGTCACTCAATGAGTTTCACGTCTTTACGACGGATACTTAAATGTGTGTTAGGTATTATTGTTGCAGTCTAAGCAGTCATTGTAGCAGCTAGATGAGCGAGAACCGAAAGGGTCTGTGCCATAAACCGTTATTTCTGTACGGCGTTGCTAATGTGTCGTTACTGTTGTTATTTCTCCCTCTGCTCGCCCTGTAAATGCCCTACGTCGCTGGATAGCGAAGGTGTTTTCTGCATCTCGCTCCTTTTTCTTGTATGTTCTCCGTTTGTCGCCTTCCTCGCATTCAAACCAATTCGAGCCGAAGTCCGCTACATGTCCAAAATGGTGGTCGCGTTTACGAAGGTCACGTGACTGAAAAGGGTCTATAGAAGCAGAGATTGGTACTGCCTTAAGGGCCTCCCTGGCATGGGAGGGACTTTGATGTGGATCCAGGATTTTTTTTTTTGTCTTTTCCCAATGTAACTCAATAAGTAGTGAATGGATTTGGATGAACTTTGGTGGACAGCTTTAATATTATCCTAGGTTCAAGTGATTTGATTTTGATGTTGATAATATGTGGCTTGGTGGAGATATATACTTTATTCACTCTCATCTACTGAGTGCCCTTCTAGTTAAATGTGTTTTATGGGTGACTCACAGAAGAAAGCTATGGATGCCATTTGACCTTGAATTACATGAAAAATAGAAGATTGAATTCTAAAGAACTTGGTAGAACTTGTTAAAGATGCTCGCAGAAAAAAAACCTATTTTGAGAGTTACTGCAAAACGCTAAAATGGTATTTGAAGAAAAGGCGGAAAAATCATCAAATATAAATATGGTCCCTTATCCATGGTCTGCTTCTTTTCTTTAGGCAGAGCCTTTGATTCTGGAGCTGCGTGACCTCTTTACACTCATCTATGATCTGAAGCAGAGGGATGAAGGGGAGAAGAAGGCACAAAAAGCAAAGCACTGTGAGCAGGGTGTTTATCAGGTGCAGACAAAGCATTTAATTTAAAGACTGCTTCACTCACCAATGCTAATAATGACTGGAAACACATTAAATGCAATTTAGGATGTCTAGCTTCAATATTATAGAGGCTTATTTCTTCTGAGAACAGATGTTCTTAAAGCTTATGCTTTAGAATCCACCTTCTTATCCCAATGTGTGTCACAGACGATTCTAGAGGACGACACTGATGACCCAGTGTATCAGGTAAGCACAGTGTTTTGCTACACAACCTAAGATTACATAGAAGTGAATCAGAGACACTCAACAACAGCACTGCACAGTTCAGTGTTTTCCCTAACAAGTCATCTCAAGAGCCAAAATAATGCAGTTGTGTGTTCTTCTAGGACTGGAGCTGATTTCCTATATTTTCAGCAAGTTCCATGTTTCTCGTAGACACTTTGCAAATGATTCTCACACTAAATATCCTATTTATATGCGAGTTAATGCTATTCATATTAACAGGGTTAATATAATGACTTCGGGGAGAATTCCAATAATTTCCTATATGCCATTATTTTAGCTGCCTTTTATAAGAAGAATAGTTCAGCATATAATACAATGTCTAAAGATTATCAAGAAGTTAATTGTCCTAGGACCTGGACAATCTGGTCCCTCTATATGGGGCTTCTGCCAGCCAGAGATAACACTTCTTTGGCAGTTAGTTCAACTCTGGATTACGAGGAGTACAAGGTGTTTGGCCCAGCACACTGTATGGCCTACTATCTACATATGCTGCAGCATAGTGGTGGTGGGGCCTCAGGACAAAGTTCCAAAGCTTTTGGAAGACCACACCATGGAGGGTGAAATGGATAGTCTGGTACTGCTCCAGGCTGCTTGTCTTCTTGCTGGCTCCTGGACAGTGCTTAGATGAATCAAGACATGCTCAGTTCTTCAAATTGGGGTGTTTTGTTTTAGTGACCAAAAGTAATTACAAAACCTGATGGTCCTGACTGGGTATGCACCATGCATATGGGACTGACGAACTCTTGGCAACATCCATCAAATCCTGGCATTTCAGGGTATAAGTGGCAAGAAGACTGTGAAGACCTGGGGTGCTTGCCTGACCACAAGCAGCACATAGGAGGGCTGTTACCATCCATAATAGAGTCTGATTGATACATTAGACAAGCATATCCATCTTGTTTGCAGCAGTTTTACCTGAAGGAGCCCGTGCAGGTCTACCATCAGAGGGGGAACAGCTCCTTGACTCTGTAATTGGAAGTGTCCCTTTGCAAAACAATAGCTTCAGGATAGTACACTGCATAGCCCACTACCATCATGACATAATTATGTCCAGTGATTCAGCCAGCTCTGTGTTAATATGTGTACTCAAAGGGTACCTAAAGTATTGGCAATGGTGCAAGGAGAGCTGGCTTTGGTGGCCATTGAGGGGTTCTGATGATCTCACTCTGGGGTCTCTTCACAAGGCTTGTACATCTACATTGGCTACCTGGGAGTGTTTAGTAATAATAATAATAATAATTTCAATTTATATAGTGCCTTTCACAAACCCAAGGACGCTTTACACAGAAGTTACCAAAAAAAAAGGCACACTAGGAAGAGTAGTGTGAGGTAAAGAGAAAAGTTTTCAAGTTAGCTTTGAAGGAAGAGAGAGTGGAACAGTCATGAAGCGATTGTGGTAATGAGTTCCAAAGTTTAGGAGAAGCAACACTGAAAGATCTGCCACCCATAGATGCCAGTTTAAAACGTGGAACAGTCAGAAGTAGACAGATAGAAGATCTGAGGGAGCGGGAGGGACAGTACAAATTAATTAGCTCTCAGAGATAGGAAGGGGCGAAACCATGAAGAGCTTTATAGGTTAAAAGCAAGATTTTGTATTTGATCCAAGAAATAACTGGCAACCAATGCAGTTGCTGTTAAACAGGAGTAATGTGAGCAGTGCGCTTAGTGAGTGTGAGGACTCTTGCTGCTGAGTTTTGGATGTACTGCAGGCGATTGAGCAATGTGGCAGGGAGACCATAAAAGAGAGAATTGCAATAGTCAAGATGAGAAAAAATAAACGCATTGACCAACATTTTGGCATCAGTTTCTAAGAGAAAAGCGCGGAGATGTGCAATATTGCGGAGGTGAAAGAAAGCATTCCTAGGCTACGTTTACATTAGACCATATCTGTCTCATTTTCTTCGCGGATGCACTGTCCGTTTACATTAAACCGCCTGGAAACGCCGGGAAACGGGAATCCGCCAGCGTCCACGTATTCAATCCAGATCGTGTCAGCTCCGGTGCTGTGTAAACATTCAGAATACGCAGATACGCTGTGCTGAGCTCTAGCTGGCATCTCATTGGACAACGTCACTGTGACATCCACCTTCCTGATTCGCTGGCGTTGGTCATGTGACGCGACTGCTGAAAAACGGCGCGGACTTCCGCCTTGTATCACCTTTCATTAAAGAGTATAAAAGTATGAAAATACTGCAAATACTGATGCAAATACTGCCCATTGTGTAGTTATGATTGTCTTTAGGCTTGCCATCCTTCCACTTGAAAGTAGTAAGTGATATGCGCTGGGATCACACACACAGCAGCTCAGTCCCGAATCACTGCTCGTGCGCTATACTCGCACGCTCTGTGAGCTGCGCAGGGCCGGAGTGCGCACCCTCCAGAGGGCACTCGCTGTTCAGGGCGGAGTGATTTGGAGCACAGGACGCCTGCGGAGCCGAGCGTATCCGTGTATTGGTGTTGCTGTGTGCACGCAAATCGTGTATTGGCGTTGCTGTGTGCACACTAATCGTTTTAAAAACGTTAATCTGATGATCCGCTGATACGGTCTAATGTAAACATCTTATCTCATTATCTCTAGCCGCTTTATCCTTCTACAGGGTCGCAGGCAAGCTGGAGCCTATCCCAGCTGACTACGGGCGAAAGGCGGGGTACACCCTGGACAAGTCGCCAGGTCATCACAGGGCTGACACATAGACACAGACAACCATTCACACTCACACCTACGGTCAATTTAGAGTCACCAGTTAACCTAACCTGCATGTCTTTGGACTGTGGGGGAAACCGGAGCACCCGGAGGAAACCCACGCGGACAACATGCAAACTCCACACAGAAAGGCCCTCGCCGGCCCCGGGGCTCGAACCCAGGACCTTCTTGCTGTGAGGCGACAGCGCTAACCACTACACCACCGTGCCGCCTAATGTAAACATGGGCTTAGTAATTAGTTTAAGATGGGGTTCAAACGTAAGGGTGGAGTCAAAGAGAACTCCAAGGTTTTTTATAACTTGGGAAGGACTAATAGACACACCATCAACATCAATAGTAAAACTGGAGAAGTTCAGAACCTGTCTTTTGGTACCTACTAATAGAACCTCCATTTTGCTAGCATTAAGTTTAAGGCAGTTCTTATGCAACCATTGCTTAAGGTCAGTGATGCAAGTCCTTAGCAGCTGAACAGAGGCTATGGAAGGGGTGATAGTGATGTAGATTTGAATGTCATCAGCATAACAATGAAAGTTAAGGCCATGGTTACGAATAATCTGGCCTATAGGAGAAACATACAGTAGCAGTGGATGATTTATGAACACCAGTAGAGATAAACTGTTGCCTGTTTGCTAGATACAGTATGACTAAAACCAGACTAAAGCTAAGCCAGTAATACCAAAAGAAGATAGTTTGGAAATGAGTATCTCATGATGTACAGTGTCAAAGGCAGCTGTGAGGTCCAAGAGAACAAGGACATTGAGATGACCAGCATCAGCTAAGAGCAGAAGATCATTAACAACTCTTAAGCGAGCAGATTCAGTGCTGTGCAGATTGCGAAAGCCTGACTGAAAGGGTTCATAGAGATCATTACGAGCAAGGAAAGTATGAAGCTGAGAGGCTACAACTCTCTCCATTACTTTAGCTAGGAAAGGGAGATTTGAAATGGGTCTGTAATTGGACAGTGAAAAAGAATCTAGATGAGGTTTCTTTAGTATTGGTGTAACAGAAGCAATTTTGAGGGAGATGGGAACAGTGCCTAAAGCAAAACACTGATTAATCATATGAGCAATAAAAGGGGAGATAGCAGATACACAGGATTTAAGAAGTGCAGTGGGTGCAGGGTCCAACAGACATGAGGAGGAGGAGGAGGACAGTCATAATTTCCGATACTTTAGAAGAATCAACAGGAGAGAAAGCAGAGAGACAGCAGTCAGCTTTATGAGAAAGAGCTACTTGCGAGACAGAAGACTGAATTTCAGAATAAAAGTGTTGGTAAATACTGTCAATTGTATCTCATCTCATTATCTCTAGCCGCTTTATCCTTCTACAGGCAAGCTGGAGCCTATCCCAGCTGACTACAGGCGAAAGGCGGGGTACACCCTGGACAAGTCGCCAGGTCATCACAGAGCTGACACATAGACACCCATTCACACTCATGTTCAATTTAGAGTCACCAGTTAACCTAACTTGCATGTCTTTGGACTGTGGGGGAAACCGGAGCACCCGGAGGAAACCCATGCGGACACGGGGAGAACATGCAAACTCCACACAGAAAGGCCCTCGTCAGCCACGGGGCTCGAACCCAGACCTTCTTGCTGTGAGGCGACAGCGCTAACCACTACACCACCGTGCCACCCCTGTCAATTTTATCCTTGAAAAAATCCAAAAAAGCCTGACACTGAGCAGGGGAACTGGGAGTGGTTGAGGAAGGAGGCTGAAGAAGTTTATTTATTGTATTAAACAGAGTTTTGGATCTATGGTTGCCACTCTTAATGATGTTAGCATAGTAGGAGGATCGGGCAGCATTAAGAGCATCCTTATACTTTGTGATGTGTTCAGAGAAGAGTGAAAGATGAATAGTAAGGCCAGTTTTCTTATGAAGGTGCTCTAGCCGCCTTCCCTTGGCCTTCATGGCCCTAAGCTCAGAGGTGAACCAAGGAGAGGCACAATTTGCGGAGACCTGTCTAGTTTTAAGGGGAGCGAAAGTGTTGTGTGTTAGATATAGTATTATTGTAAATAGAAACTGTATCATCAGGAGAGGAAACCTCAGCAAATTTACAAAAAGAAGAGAGGAGAGAGGCAGAGAAAGAATGCACATCAATAGAAGAAAGATTACGGAAAGAGACAGTAGAACACAGAGGAAATTTAGAAGAAGGCACACTGAGACAACACCCAATCAACTTGTGGTCAGTAAAACCTACATCAGAACCCAATACAGATACAATTTTTATACCAGTAGAGCAAAGCAAGTCAAGTATATGACCATGATTATGTGTGGGAAAGTCAACATGCTGAGTTAAACCAAAATATTCAAAGACAGTCAAGAACTTATCAGTAAGGGATCAACTAATGTCAACATGAATATTCAAGTCACCCAGAAGAATGACAGCAGTATAGACAGATGAGGCTACAGTTAGCAGTTCATTCAGTTCAGACAGAAAAAGAGATGGCGATGATTTGGGAGGTCGATAGATTAAGAGCAGCAACATCGGTGTGGGAGTGGAGATTTTCAAAGCCAGATATTCACAGGATGTAACATCATGAAAAACAATCTCTAAGTTTCAAACCACATCGGAAAACTGCAGCTAGACCTCCACCTTTCCCTGTGAGACGTGGCTTTGATATGTGTGTATCCAGCTGGTGAAGACATATTTAAATGTAGATAGTCCTCAGCCTGTTGCCATGTTTCCACCAGCAGAAGTATGTCCAGGGTCTTTTGGATAATTAGGTCATTGATGAGTGATGCTTTGTTGGTGATGGAGCGGGGGTTTAAAAGGCCAATCTTCACAGGAAACACAGGTGACAATCCAGAGACAGCAGAAGATTGCAGTTTCCCAAGTGACCGAAGAACACCGTGATTAACTCCATAAGCGTTCTTGTTGACCTTGGCAATCCGATTGTGAGTCCATATGATGGGTATGGAAGACTCCGAAGCATAATGAGCAGTTGGAGAGCACAGAGACTGGTGAATATACCAAGGGTGGCACGCGATTCCAATAAAGCAGTACAGATTAAATACCGCAGAATCCAAGCAGTGCCGCGCACTAAGGCTTTTTAATTCCTCCGGCAAGTAGATGTAAAACATGGGTAAAAGCCCGGGCCACAAAATCAATACCCAGACCCACAGTCACGATCCAAAAACAGATGGATAGATGCAGTCCAATGTAAGGTGCAAAGCCACCTTAGCCTAACACCGCTCATAAACATAGCCAAAACACCAGCGGTACCACACCCAGAGTACAGGGCAGGGAAGCAATTTGACTAACCAGCACATAAAACAAGGCAACAGCGTAGTAAATGGTGGAAACTCACTCACCACTGCTGAAGTCAAGTGGGTGGAAAGAAAGAGGGGGCTCGCAGGCGGGTTAGCTACAGGTGATTGCAAAAAGCCGGTGTCAAAACCAAGCAAGAAGAGTCCAGAATTAACCAAAAAGAAACAAAATGGATTTGCAATACATTGCCAAAAATCAGAAGCACAGTTAAAGAAAACAAAAAAAAAGAAAGAAAATGCCGGGGAGAAGAGGCAGCAAACTCGTGCACTACATACTCTCAACTGGAAACGGAAATGTCCGACTATTGTCCGACTATTAGTGGCTTACACTGGGCTGGACAATAAGTCAAGAAGTCCTTGGCTCGCCACCATATTGTGGGACTTGTGTGGTAGAACATGGAGGAAACCATCCATCGCTGTGTAGGCCTGTACCTAGTATTGAGGGACAGCAGTGGTGAGTGTCAAGCTCAAATTTAGCCAGACATTAATGACAGGATTCTTGCACTTTCTGTGAGTTTTCTTGAACCTCAGGAGCATATTGGGATATGATTTGATATCAGCTGTCAGCTATTATTTTAGTCAGCTGTTATTTCTGACTTATCTGTCACAGTTCTTGATAATAGCCTCTAAAAAGATCTGCAAGTGACCTTGAGCATGCTCCCAACTCTTACATAATTGCTGCTGCCGTACTTTTCTACAAAGTCTTTTACACTATACTTGAGGATTCACCTTGAGGGAGAAGCCATAGTCTAATGGTTAGAGAAGCAGCGTTGGGACCAAAAGGTTGCTGGTTTGATTCCCTAGACCAGCAGGAATAACTAAAGTGCCCTTTAACAAGACCTGCCCCCCAGCCTGCTCTGGGTATGTTGTACTGGATAAGAGCATCTGTTAAATGCTATTAATGTAATATAATGAGTTGAGTATGTAACAGAGGAGAACCAACTCCATGAATGAAGAAAATGATGGTCGGTTATATCCCAAGAGTTTTTTATTGTGTGGAAGTAAGGAAAGTTTAGAGCAGGTGTCAGCTCGTTGCCAGTTGTCATTTTGGTGAAGAGGCCCTTGCACATTCTGCCATGGCTCCTGGCTATATTGTCTCACCAGGTCTAAATTTAAACTTGCTGCCAAGTCCATGAACCACTGCTGTGTGGATGTTTCCAGGAGGTGTTACACAAGAATGATAGCTAGTTGAGTGCCAAAACAAAGGATTAGGAGAAATATATACCATTTTTTATTCAAGAAGGAGTCTGCTTGGTTCTCAGGACCACTTTTTTGTTTGATTTATTTGTTTTGCTTGCTGGCAGTGATGTTACTGTCCTTTGTGCTGAGTGTGTTTTGCTTCATTTCCAAGGGGAAGTGGTATCAGTTTTGGGGGCCTGGCCTCACAGACATTATTAACAAAATGTGAATGATGTTTTCATTTGAATCACTTATAAAAATCTGCTTTTATACTTTGGGCCACACCTCCTCCCTGAGCCTGATGCTCACATGATACTGTCATTTACTGGCTGCTAGCACTGATTTTAGCTATGTTACTTTTCCCCCTCCTATTATTCCCTGCAGTTTGGTCTTGCTAATTCCTACCCACAGACTGACTCTCCTAGCCTGGCAAGCCAGACTAAATGTGAATATTTAGTCTGGCCTCGATCCGTAGACATTTTCGACGGGGGTGGGAGGAACAAACCGCTGTCTTTCAAACTGTCTCTGTGCGTATAGGCCAACGCTCTGACCAATCAGCGCAACAGTGACTGTGACGTAGTCAGAGCGACAGAAAGCAATGGGGGAGACCTTGAAATAAATAATTTTTCAAAATGCGTATTAATTAATAAACAGGTTCTAGATATTAAGAAGTTTGGAGATAATGACCACAAGTTTGGAGTCTGTACCACATACACTCATTTTTTTCCCAAGTGTTTTTCAAGGGTTTGCTTAAACTGTTTTTGAGAGTTTTTATTTAGTGGTGTTTGGTGAAATAATTTCCCTTAAATTTAAAATAACGGGAAAATAAGAAACAATCAAAAAGTAATGTTTCAAAGCTGTTTATTAATTCTTTGTACTGCACAAACTAGCCCCATCCTTTTGGCTACCAGCGGAGCCAGCTGGTAGATCAGACTTTTGCCATAGCCGGTCGGCAAAACAGCGAAAACGTCCTTCTTGAAAAGGAATGAGCGGAGAGCCTCTTCCTGCTCATGTTTCAACCAAAACTCCAAGTCTAATTTTTCTAAAACTGATTCCAAAGCGTAGTCAAACGCCCGCTGTTCACTAGCCGTAGCCATCTTTCCTGCTGCGCTTTCTCCAGCGTCGTGCAGCTTTGTCGTCACTCCTGCAAAAGCCCGCCCAAAGAATCCAAACAAAAACCTTGCGTTGTGATTGGCGGGCACGATTTGATGCCCGGGGTGTTTTTGTTTATATGGTGCGAGGCTAGACCCATTCGCTAGGCAAAAATATTTTTGGCCGCTAGGCGGGTGAGTCTAGTTTACTAGGCTATGACTCTCCCACATCCCACCACAATTCCAATTGGGAAGGGTGAGTGCTGGTACATACTTCCTCTGGGACACACACTATCAGCCAGCTGCGTCTTTTCAATCTGCTTCAAATTTTGATTTCTTCGACTCCTGGCCATCACGAGCTGGTCTAGTGGTTAGTATGTCCGCCTCTCAACCGTGAGATCATACCATACGAGTCATACCAAAGGCCATCATAAAAATGGTCCGTACTGCCATCTGGGAAGGCACGCTGCAATACAGATGCAAGTGGGGAGTCAAACTCTTGCAGTTACTAGAGGACCAGCCCCCTACTGTAACCCTAGCTGTATAATAGGAGAGAGTAAGGGCCTGGTTAGTACTGAGTTGCGAGACTGCTTGGAAAGACCAGGTCCTGGCACAGGAGGAACTTAGACTCTTTTTTTTTTTTACTCCTGGCTACTGGGTGTGGCATCGTTTGGATTTGAACATGTTACATCCATATAGCTTAAAGGAGATATGCAGAGCCTTTATTTTTAAATAAATTTCTGAGTGGATAGTATCTCCATCCTTGACTCTTGTATGCTGCATAAATAGGAATAAAAAATATATATATTTTTGAGAGTTAAAATCAACCGCAAAGTTGGCATTCGAGCTGCCCCGCTGAGCTAGCCAGGCCTGAGTGGGTGATGTCACAGCAGGAACTGGTTTTAAGGCTGAGGCCTTTTACAGCTATAGACTAAAGTCATATGAATAAAAATTTATGGTGAAAGTAAGAAATATCGTTACTGACTTGCTCAACTAAGACTGATTTGACTTCACTGATTGTGGGTTGACTCTCATTAAAACAGAATGGGTGCTATAACTTATGCAACATACATGTACATGCATGCATTTTCACTGATAAAACGTAAAAGGCTAATTAAATAATCAGATGAACTGAGACAATCACATTCTGAAGCAAATTAAATAATCTTGTACCGGTAACTTAAATACACAGTACAAGTTACATGTATTAATCTAAATGCAGGTAAACAACGTGTTTTTTTTTTAATCCAAATGAGAGTCGGAGCTTATCCGTCTGTGTTCTCGCTTGTTGAAGGCTGATCTTGTGGCTGATTGTTTTTAAAACAATCTGACTTTCAGTTCTCCGTTCATTCACTTCTTCCACATAAGGGCGAGATGGCAGCAATATCCAGTTTAGAAATAAGACGGTTGCTCCACTCATTCACTTTTCTTCATACTGTGCATTCCGCCATTACTGCTCTGCTCAGGCAATTACTAAAACCATGGACGGAACAGGACGTCACCGGTTTTAGCAACAACTGCAGGGAGATCACTGCCCGAGCGATATGTTCCGTCCAGTTCCGTCCCGGGTTTTAGCAACAACCCTCGGCTCACTCCAGGAGGACTGGTGCAACTGAACTTACTTTCCTTTAAAAAAAATAAATAAAAATAAATAAAATACTTTCCTTTTCTTGTAGTTTTCTTTTCCTTTAATTGTTGGTACTGCACCCTCTTTCAATACGGGCTTATAGCCAACGCTCCTCAACAGACCAGAGGTTTCGTACGAGTCTTCAGTAAAATGTGCAGAGCAGAGGAGAGACCACTTCATAGCCGCCCAATGTGTCCATGAAGTTCTCGCAAAACGCGTCCAAATCTTTGCAGTTTGAACATTCTTGGGCCATGAATGCAACATAAATCCAGCTTCTGTCATGTTGCTGCACCGGCCAGCAACACATCTACATGGCATAGCGATAAATTAGCTCAAAATGGAGGATTGGAGTTGCAGTCAGCTCTGTTTTAGTATAGCGGAATTGGCAATGAGACAGATAGACTTCCTGTTATGACGTTATGGACGTCAAGGTCATTCACTCAGACCGCTACCTATATAAATCACTTTAATCGTAAAAATTACTATATTAGATTCATTGTTAACACTTAAAACTATTCCTGTGGCATTCTTGAGGTCTCAAGGCATTTATAAATGAAAGTGAGGCCATGGCTCTGCGTATATGCTTTAAGCAAACAGGTTTAAAATGTTGGGGGAGTGGTAATGTTAAGCTTTCCTTACTTATTAGCAACCACTGCCAAACTAAGGCTACATCCACACGACAATGGCAACGAGATTTTATTAAAAAAATATCGCGTCCACATGGGCAACGGATCAGTAAAATATCAGGTACATATGGCAACGCAACGCTTGCTGAAAACGATGCAATACACATGCCACACCTCTAGGGGCGCTGTAAGACGGTCCCATCGGAGACACCAGAACAATAGAAGAAGTAGACGCATGTGCATAAACCCCTTCTTCTACCCGGCGTGAAGCACTGTCAGGAACAAACACACAACAACAAGAAGAAGATGGCTGTGACTACGCGAGGAAATCGTGCCTTCTGTGTGTACAAATTAGTTTTATTAGTGTGCATAGTTTTATATAACTTAATTTTCTTATTGTGTGTGAACATTTTGAAAAGCAGTCTTATCCAATAAAAAAAAGAAATTCAAGAAATGGTTCAGTTACTTGTTTATTTAAAAGAAAAGCTGTATACAAAAGTGAATGCAATGTAGTGGTTCATACAAAACAGCGAGAGTGCTGCTTGTTCTAGTCATGTGGTTGTGACGTCAACGTAAACAAATCCGTTCTACTCATCCAGACGACTTCGCAACGGCGCCATTGCCAGATTTTTCCACTCTGGAACCCGTTCTCAAAAAATATCATTGTGGGGCACCCAAAACGCCAGTGCCGTGTGGACACCAGGCTGAAACGATAAACAATTTTATCAGATTCACCTGAATCCGTTGCCGTGTGGACAGGGCCTAAAGATGCGAACTCTACTACAGGGGGATCCTACTAAAAGTTGTTGGGGTCAAGTTACAGCAAGGAGTTTATGGCTAGAATGTAAATAAGGCAGTTCAAAGTGGTCATGTTTTCTTTTGTAGTGGCAGTTCTCATTACCACATATCATGGCCTCAACAGACTAGACATATTTTGAGTTTGCCATGGAGATATTTTTTCTTTTTTTTTTTTGTCAGCTCATTTTTCTTTTAACAAGCCTTGTCATCAGTTTTCTAGGGAATGTAAGTAAAAGGTTAAATAAAATAAAACATTTATGAAAGTCTTGCTGAGCTAAGTCTTTAGCCCTGTAGGCAGTCTCTGATCTGATGAGCTGCCTTCAGCTGAATAATTTACATAAATGCATGTGAGTGGCTGCAACAAGCTGCAACAGAGGTTCTACTACAAACGTCGTAATGGTTCATGTTTTGAAAACTAGAGTCACTGAATGACTGACAGGTTTTTCACTTTATAGATTTATTACCTATCAAGTATTCTGTTTGCAATTCTGTTGACAAACCCTGGTCTACTTACATTTGGTGTACGAGGTAAAAAATTGTGTTCTTGACTAAACGGTCCCTTTATAACTAAAGTATTATAAAACCATGTTTATGGCAAAGAAGTCCTTTTCTTGTGGCAGACCTGAAGGTCACTCGTTTCAAAATATTGGTTTGCACTTTATCAATATTAAATTACTTCTGCAGCTACCTGTGTGGCCCCACCTCTCACTCTCTCTTTCCCTGCTGTAGTACATTGTGTTTGAAGCTGGACACGAGCCACTCCATGGCCCCCAATCAGAGGAGAGCGTTTACCAGGTATTATGCCAAGCCCCACCCCTTTGTACTGGTCTAGCCTGCTTTTAAAGTCATTGTGGTGTTGAGGAGGGCTCTAATTTTCTGTAGTGAGGCAAATGAATGACAGTTTACAACTATATATATATTTTCTTAAATAATGACAGAGCTGTCGATAAACTGATCTGTTATGACTTTTAGGTCCCAACGAGCCAGCAGAAAGAAGGGGTCTATGATGTTCCAAAACGCCATTTTATGACTGTAGGTGCTTGTATTGTCTCGTCAGCCTTCCCCATTTCCAAAGTCCTTCCAACAAACCTCTCTCCAAAGATCTTGGCTAACTGAATACTCTTTCAGTTCTATTGGATAGAAACAGGAACATAAGTTATCTTCCAGAGTTTGGTCCAATGCAGACTACAGCTCTGCAGAAGAACAGACTTTCCCTCAGTCATGGCAAACCCAATCGAAGTCACCAGCTCAACTGAAACACTGATTAAATTCAAGCATCAAGCTCTTCATCTTTGACTCATACGAGTTTAGATAAGGGAAAACGCTAAACTGTGTGCTGCTGTGGTCCTCCAGGACTGCACATTCATTACACTGCCTTCTTATCTCAAAGACTTGCAGTCAAGGCATGACCTGGCTTGTATTTCATTTGATTCATTTCCTTTTCTGGGTTCATGAGAGGTTTGGTGTTGGGACTCTGTCTCTATGTGGTTGTATTGCATGACATTAAGTGTGGCTTATCGGATAAAACAAAAGAAAGAAAAAAGCTCCAATCACCATTTAAATGTTCCTCAAAAAAGTATCAATATTCACAGCCATTAGAAGTCTTTCATTATGTCCAGTTCATACCACAACTTTATACCACAGGGCTTGATGTTAACTTTTTAATCCAGTCAGACAAGCAGCAAGAGGTTTCACTCGTCCTGACCGTAATCTTTTCATTCTTATGTATTGATGAGTTCAGTGAAAGGAAAGTGATTAACAAAGTTCATCAAAAAGCAGGTATAGTTGTGATAATCATTATGCTTTAATGATTTATACTTTTTCAATAAAACTCAAACTTTAACTGTAACAAAAAAAAAAAAAAAAAACTATCCAAAGCCCCATTATGGTGTGTGTGTATGTGTGTTTTCTAACCCATTACCTGATCTGCAGTTTTAAGAGTTAGACTCACCCAAATTCAAAGCTTCTGGAAGAAATAAAGTTAAATCCTGATTAATCCAGTAAAACTTGAACTATTACTGAATTTAAAGAAAATGAGTTGGATATGATGACGGGGACAGAATGATGCGGTAAATGAAAACAAACCATGAGTGAGTTCGGCACTGTCGTAAAATTGCCCCGAAATATTTTACGACATTTGTGATGATTAATGTGAACCATACAAAATAAAAATACAATAAAAAGTCTGAATGAAATGAAGATTCACCAAAGATATTTATTTTATTGAGGTGTTTGATTGCCATTTCTCCAATTTCGATGAAGTCTAATGATCTATAATTAGATATTACAGTATGGTTATTTTTACACACACACCTGCTGTACTCGGCTTCCCCGGAATTTCGTAAACAGTAACATGGCCAGATCACTGAGGGGATTCAGCTCGTTTTGTTGGAACTTTATTGATGTAACTCTTGAATAATTACTATAAAAATGGTGATTTTCAGAAAATATTCACCTTCGTCCCTTCAGACAGGCAGATGCGGATTTGAGATGTCTGGACCAAACATTTGGTTGTCCTGGACAGTCAGACTACCATTAATGTCAAACCCTGTACCAAAAACATTTTCAGATCTTCAACACCAGTGAATGGAGCTTTGCTACATCAGTTGAATGAATTCCTTGATCTGTCACTATCTCTTCATTTCACAAAATGTTACTGCATGTATGTTTATTCATTTAGAGCTTTTTGAGTGCTTGGATTTTCCAGATGGTCATTGATTTCCCTCCTTCCATCAATTTATATCTGTGAAACTCACATCAAAATATAAATATAGCCACAAGCAGCGATGAAGGGTCTGAGCACCTCTGGTGTACCAAATCTGGCATGAATCCAACAAACTGCTGAGGAGGAGTACATCACAATGTAACACGTGTTAAAACACACAAAACCAAAAATAACTGACTTCCTGTTGAGTATGGCTAATATAATGTATATTGCAATTGTCATGATCCGCCTCGGACTTCCACTCCGGAGATTTACTATCTCCCAGTTCAGCGCAATCCTGATCCGGGACGGGACTTCCCAGAATGTCTTGCCTGTTTCTCACATTGGCTCTGTGCCATTTTTTGCATCCTGGATTTTTTGCTCTCTGTTTTGCATAGTCTTAGCCACAGTTTTTTGCACTCATGTTTTTTGTCTCCAGTTTTTGTCAGAACTATTTTTCATGTTTTTTCATATTAGCACTTTGTCTTTGTCTACCTCGTTGTTGTCTGGATTATTTTTGCTATTTTTGTTCATTGACTCTTTTTGGACTTTAATTAAATCATTTTTTATTCATTGGATTTTCTGGTTGTGTTCTGCTATTGGATCCTAACTCGCCACATCTCGCCACCCCTAACAGCAATTTTGTTTGACTTGGGGCACCCCACACACCTACCAAATTTGACATGCATAGGTGAAACTATATACTGGGCAAAAGTCTCAATTACCCCTTTTCCACCAAATCAGTTCCAGTGCTGGTGCTGGTTCACAACTCGTTCAACTTGCGAGCCAGCTGAGAACGAGTTTGCTTTTCCATAGCTCGCGGTGCTAAGGGAAGCCACATCATTATGTCGCTGTATACGTCAGTTATGTCATTGTATACATCATTACGTCGCTGTATACGTCAGTTATGTCGCTACGTTTGCATAAACCATGGCGCGAATATCGAAGCAAAAACAACACGGAAGAAGCAGCAACAACAATAATAATAATAGTGGATGACTTTGCGTTTGTACAGCTGCTGCTTCTCGTCGCTTAAAAATGGCGATCTTTTGTGGTCTTGTTATTGTTGTTGGTCGTAACAACTCCGCCCCCCCGCTGACGTAAGCGGTTCTTTCCTCTGGCCCAGCAGAGAGTTGTTGCTAGCCTGGAACCATTTTTTCTGGCCCCAGAGCCAGTTCTTTGTCAGTGGAAACAGAAAACCCGGTTCCAAACTAAGCACTGGCCCCGAACCAGCCCTGGAACTGCTTTGGTGGAAAAGGGGCAAATGACACAAGGGGGTGCTATGGAGTCCCCCGGAGACACCTGGGGCCAAGCCTCTATCCCTGAGTAGCGGTGGCCAGGACTGATGGGTGTACCAAATTTCATGAGTTTACACCCATGGAAACGACCTAAAAAATGGCCAAGTCTTGAGGAAAATTAATAATAATAATAAGGGGTGGCACGGTGGTGTAGTGGTTAGCACTGTCATCTCACAGCAAGAAGGTCCGGGTTCGAGCCCTGTGGCCGGCGAGGGCCTTTCTGTGCGGAGTTTGCATGTTCTCCCCATGTCCGCATGGGATTCCTCCGGGTGCTCCGGTTTCTCCCACAGTCCAAAGACATGCAGGTTAGGTTAACTGGTGACTCTAAATTGACCGTAGGTGTGAGTGTGAATGGTTGTCTGTGTCTATGTGTCAGCCCTGTGATGACCTGGCGACTTGTCCAGGGTGTACCCCGCCTTTCGCCCGTAGTCAGCTGGGATAGGCTCCAGCTTGCCTGCGACCCTGTAGAAGGATAAAGCGGCTAGAGATAATGAGATGAGATAATAAGAGGAAGAAAGAGTAATAATAAGAATCCTTAGGAAATCAATAGGGCCTTGCACCTTGGTGCAGTGCCCTCCAGTGGACAGTGGAGGCTGCGCGCCTCCAGTGCTCCAGCTCCAACCCTTGCATCAGTCCAAACATTCCAGGTCCCAGAGCAGAGAAGGTTATGACTCCGGGATTGTCAACTCAACTCACTAGTATGTTTTCTTTCTTCACTCATCCAACAACCAGAAGAAAACAATCTCTAGTCTTTATTGACTTTCACATAGAAAACTTGTTTGAACACAAGACTTAGGTTGGTTTATATTGGTTCTGTGGAGTTTTGTGAACCCTTGCTAGCTGCAGTAGTTCTCATCTCGTCTTCTGCCGCTTATCCGGGACCGGGTCGCGGAGGCAGCAGTCTAAGCATGGAAGCCCAAACTTCCCTTTCCCCAGACACCTCGGCCAGCTCCTCGGGAAGACCACCGAGGCGTTCCCAGGCCAGCCGAGAGACATAGTCCCTCCAGCGTGTCCTGAGTCTTCCCCGGGGCCTCCTCCCGGGGGGACATGCCTGGAACATCTCCCCAGGGAGGCGTCCAGGAGGCATCCGAAATATAATAGTTCTCAAAATCTCATAAATATTATTGTCCTGGAAAAAAAAAGATCAGTAAAATGGTGACCAGAATATTTAATTACATGGCCATATACTGCTTAACTTTATAGAGAGGAATTGTAGTTAGCAACACTGCTGTTTCTGCGTGGTGTGATTCCTTGGCGCTTACTTTGTTTCCCTTCATTGATCAACGTCATGCTGTTGTCTCATCCCAGTGAAGCTGCTACTGCCTACTGTATATTCTATAGTTAGCTGTTTGACAGTGAATACTCCAACAATGAAGTCAAACACACAATCACTAATTAACGCTCGAATACATGATCATACTGTATGCTCTCAGTCATTGATAAATCTAACTGTTCCATTTCTTTCCATCTCATTTGCTTGCGTGTTGGACTTCCTCCAGAACATCAGTCAGTTTGAACTGTTCGGTGACATGGCCACACCTCCAGACATTGTCTCTGTAAGTGAATCTCAGCACAACCCTCACCATCAACTCTGCTGTGTGTTCTGCCATTGCACCCTTGAATACCTCGACCCTGATGGTTCCACCTGAAGCCTTCACTTTTTTAAGTGCAGAATTTAGAGTGATCTAAATTCTTCTGTCTGTAATAATAATGCAAGAATATTCATCACTAATACGTGTTTAATATCATCTCTGCTAAGAATGCAGGGAAAAGCTAAACAGAAACACATGTCTACAGAATCAAATAATTCAACAATACGGTAGATATGCAAATTACCATGGGTGCCTAAATTAACTAAAAAGAAGGGAGAAACAAGAAATGGCTAACAAAGACAGTGAAGACAAACTGCTATTCATTAAACTTTAATGTAAGTGCTTCATGTATCTGAAACAAAAGCTTAAATCCAATGATAAGGGTCTCAATTAGTTAAATTAAAGATTATGGTGTGATAATAAAGATAAAGTCTCGTCTCATCTCGTCTCGTCTTCTTCCGCTTTATCCGGGACCGGGTCACGGAGGCAGCAGTCTAAGCAGGGAAGCCCAAACTTCCCTTTCCCCAGACACCTCGGCCAGCTCCTCGGGAAGAACACCGAGGCGTTCCCAGGCCAGCCGAGAGACATAGTCCCTCCAGCGTGTCCTGGGTCTTCCCCGGGGCCTCCTCCCGGGGGGACATGCCTGGAACACTTCCCCAGGGAGGCGTCCAGGAGGCATCCGAAAAAGATGCCCGAGCCACCTCAGCTGATTCCTCTCGATGTGGAGCAGCAGCGACTCTACTCCGAGCTCCTCCCGAGTGACTGTGCTTCTCACCCTATCTCTAAGGGAGCGCCCAGCCACCCTGTGAAGGAAACTCATTTCGGCCGCTTGTATCCGCGATCTTGTCCTTTCGGTCATTACCCAAAGCTCATGACCATAGGTGAGAGTCGGAACGTAGATCGACCGGTAAATTGAGAGCTTTGCCTTTTGGCTCAGCTCCTTCTTCACCACGACGGACCGGTAAAGCGACCGCATCACTGCGGAGGCTGCACCGATCCGCCTGTCGATCTCACGCTCCATCCTTCCCTCACTCGTGAACAAGATCCCGAGATACTTAAACTCCTCCACTTGAGGCAGAACTTCTCCACCAACCTGGAGAGGGCAAGCCACCCTTTTCCGGTCGAGAACCATGGCCTCGGACTTGGAGGTGCTGATTCTCATCCCAGCCGCTTCACACTCGACTGCAAACCGCCCCAGTGCATGCTGAAGGTCCTGGTTTGAAGAAGCCAACAGGACAACATCATCCGCAAAAAGCAGAGATGAAATCCTGTGGTTCCCAAACAGGATTCCTTCTGGCCCCTGGCTGCGCCTAGAAATTCTGTCCATAAAAATTATGAACAGAACCGGTGACAAAGGGCAGCCCTGCCGGAGTCCAACATGCACTGGGAACAGGTCTGACTTACTGCCGGCAATGCGAACCAGACTCCTGCTCCGTTCGTACAGGGACCGGACAGCCCTTAGCAAAGAGCCCCGAACCCCATACTCCTGAAGCACCCCCCACAGAATACTATGGGGGACACGGTCGAATGCCTTCTCCAGATCCACAAAGCACATGTGGACTGGTTGGGCAAACTCCCATGAACCCTCGAGCACCCTATGAAGGGTATAGAGCTGGTCCAGTGTTCCGCGACCAGGACGAAAACCGCATTGTTCCTCCTGGATCAGAGGTTCGACTATTGGTCGAATTCTCCTCTCCAGTACCCTGGAGTAAACCTTCCCTGGGAGGCTGAGAAGTGTGATTCCCCTATAATTGGGGCACACTCTCCGGTCCCCTTTCTTAAAAAGAGGGACCACCACCCCAGTCTGCCACTCCAGAGGCACTGTCCCTGACTGCCACACGATGTTGCAGAGGTGTGTCAACCAAGACAGCCCCACAACATCCAGAGACTTGAGATACTCAGGGCGGATCTCATCCACCCCCGGTGCCTTGCCACTGAGGAGCTTGCAAACCACCTCAGTGACTTTGGCTTGGGTAATGGACGAGTCCACCTCTGAGTCATCAGCCTCAGTCTCCTCAGTGGAAGACATGACGGTGGGATTGAGGAGATCCTCAAAGTATTCCTTCCACCACCCGACAATGTCCCCAGTCGAGGTCAACAGCTCCCCACCCGCACTGTAAACAGTGTTGGCAGAGTACTGCTTCCCCCTCCTGAGGCGCCGGATGGTTTGCCAGAATTTCTTCGAGGCCGACCGATAGTCCTTCTCCATGGCCTCCCCGAACTCCTCCCAGTTCCGAGTTTTTGCCTCCGCAACTGCCCGAGCTGCAGCATGCCTGGCCTGCCGATACCCGTCAGCTGCCTGGGGAGTCCTGGAGGTTAACATGGCCCGATAGGACTCCTTCTTCAGCTTGACGGCATCCCTTACTTCTGGTGTCCACCACCGGGTTCGGGGATTGCTGCCACGACAGGCACCAGAGACCTTGCGGCCACAGCTCCGAACAGCTGCGTCCACAATGGAGGTAGAGAACATGGTCCACTCAGACTCAATGTCCCCTGCCTCCCTCAGAAGCTGGGAAAAGCTCTCCCGGAGGTGGGAGTTAAAGACCTCCCCAACAGAGTGCTCGGCCAGACGTTCCCAGCAGACCCTCACCATACGTTTGGGCCTGCCAGGTCTGTCCAGCTTTCTCCTCCGCCAGCGGATCCAACTCACCACCAGGTGGTGATCAGTTGACAGCTCAGCCCCTCTCTTCACCCGAGTGTCCAAGACATAGGGCCGGAGATCAGATGAAACGACTACAAAGTCTATCATTGACCTCCGACCTAAGGTGTCCTGGTGCCACGTGCACTTATGGACACCCCTATGCTCGAACATGGTGTTCGTTATGGACAAACCGTGACTAGCACAGAAGTCCAATAACAAAACACCACTCGGGTTCAGATCGGGGAGGCCGTTCCTCCCAACCACACCCCTCCAGGTGTCACTGTCTTCTCCCACGTGAGCATTGAAGTCCCCCAGTAACACAATGGAGTCCCCAGTCTGAGCACTTCTCAGTACCTCTCCCAGGGACTCCAAGAAGGCCGGATACTCTATACTGCTATTTGGGCCGTAGGCACAAACAACAGCAAGAGCCCTCTCCCCAATCCGAAGGCGCAGAGAGGTGACCCTCTCGTTCACTGGGGTAAACTCCAACACATGGCGGCTGAGCTGGGGAGCTATAAGCAAGCCCACACCAGCCCGCCGCCACTCACCACAGGCGACTCCAGAGAAGTGGAGAGTCCAGCCCCTCTCGAGGAGCTGGGTTCCAGAGCCCAAGCTGTGCGTGGAGGTGAGCCCGACTATCTCTAGCCGGTACCTCTCAACCTCCCGCACAAGGTCAGGCTCTTTCCCCCCCAGCGAAGTGACATTCCATGTCCCAACAGCCAGCCGCTGTGTCCGGGGATCAGATCGTCGAGGCCCCTGCCTTCGACTGCCACCCAATCCACATTGCACCAGTCCCCTACTGCTACCTCTGTGGGTGGTGAACCCACAGGAGGTCGGGCCCACGTCACCTCTTCGGGCTGAGCCCGGCCGGGCCCCATGGGCAAAGGCCCGGCCACCAAGCGCTCGCATACGAGCCCCAACCCCGGGCCTGGCTCCAGGGTGGGGCCCCGGCTGCGTCATCCCGGGCGACGTCACGGTCCTCGGATTTTTCTCCATAGGGGTTTTGGTGAACTGCTCTTAGTCTGGCTTGTCACCTAGGACCTGTCTGCCTTGGGAAACCCTGACAGGGGCATAATGCCCCTGACAACATAGCTCCTAGGATCATTCAAGCACACAAACCCCTCCACCACAATAAGGTGGCAGTTCTAGGAGGGGTAAAGGTAAAGTAAAAAGCCAAAAGCTGGGTACAGGTCACATATAGGCAGATGTACAGAGGCAGAGAAGAAGAAGCTAGTACAGTGGTGCTTGAAAGTTTGTGAACCCTTTAGAATTTTCTGTATGCCATGATACACTTCCACAAACGTGTTGTGAAGATCAGACTTTGATAGATCCCTGTTCTTTAAATAAAACAGGGTGCCCACTCACACCTGATTGTCATCCCATTGATTGAAAACACCTGACTCTAATTTCACCTTCAAATTAACTGCTAACCCTAGAAATTCACATACTTTTGCCACTCACAGATATGTAATATTGGATCATTTTCCTCAATAAATAAATGACCAAGTATAATATTTTTGTTTCATTTGTTTAACTGGGTTCTCTTTATCTACTTTTAGGACTTGTGTGAAAATCTGATGATGTTTTTGATCATATTTATGCTGAAATATAGAAAATTCTAAAGGGTTCACAAACTTTCAAGCACCACTGTACTTCCATTTAGTGAAGGCTGAAGCTTACAAAGAGTCAATGCCAGATAAAATGATGTATTTGCCAGGTCATTGTTCTAGCAAATGGGAATAATCTGTGAGTTTATCACTCAACAATCTGCATGTTTATAACTCAAAAATCTGCGAGTTTTTAACTCAACAATCTGTGTTTATAACTCAACAAACTGCAAGTTTATAGCTCAACAATCTGTGAGTTTATAACTCAACAGTCTGCGAGTTTATAGCTCAACAGTCTGCCAGTTTATTGCTCAACGACCTGCGAGTTTATAACTCAACAACCTGCGAGTTTATAACTCAACAACCTGCGAGTTTATAACTCAACAACCTGCGAGTTTATAACTCAAAAATCTGCCAGTTTATAGCTCAACAACCTGCAAGTTTATAACTCAACAACCTGCGAGTTTATAACTCAACAATCTGTGAGTTTATAACTCAACAATCTGCGAGTTTATAACTCAACAACCTGCGAGTTTATAACTCAACAATCTGGGTGGGTTTCCCCAAAGCTTCTTAATGCTAAGAGCATCTTAATTAGGAGCGACAGTGTTCATTGTGATGCTTGCTGTACCATTTAACGATGATCTTTGTGCTGTGATGCTTTTGGGAAACTCACCCCTGCTCATTTATAACTCAATAATCTGCGAGCTTAGCACATCTACAGAGTTTTGATAGAGTACCCAAATCTTTATCATAAAAGTTCTAAATGCTACACTGAGCTGCTCTTCTATCAGGTCATTAGTATTCATTATTGTACTGAATTATAACAAAATGGATCTAATGGTCTGATTCGCAGATGCCCGCATCACCCGCTAATACCCTGGATCCTGCGCGACGACGACATCAGCGGCACCCTGAGCTCTTCACACACTTCAGCCCCCCTGCCGTGCCTTCAGGTAACACACAGTCCTCACACGTGTGAAAGTCAAAAGGCAAGAAGCATGTCATGAATAAATTAACTGCATTTGATGTGATTGGTATTATTGATTAAATTGCATTTCATAATGAAGCTTGCTACTTTATATCAAAGACATTCCATTCAAGTAAAATAACGATGGGGTGATGGGATGTGAAGAAGACTGACTGTTATCATCCCAAACTTGATTATTTTCCAATAACAGCTGATCTTCTCCCTCTCTTGGCCATCACTTCCATGTGTTTTGGTTCTGTCTGTCTTGTCTGTCCCCTGTCTCATCCTGTCCAACATTCCCCACAGGCTACATGACGATGGGTGCGGTGCAAGCGGCTCACTGGGCTCAGCAGTCCTTCGCAGCACCGGCAGCTCCACTGGCGTTTGGTGTTCAGGCTCCTCTGCAGGTTGCTCAGGTTCTTCCTGGAGGGCAGCCAGTGATCTGGGGCCAGGCCAATCTTTTCCACTCTCCCGGCCCAGGACAACAACAGTGGGCCTTCGTACCAGCCAGCGCCTTATTCCAAGGCCTGGTTCCTTTAGCGGCCGTGCGTCCTCGCATGTCTACACCATCCGCACCATCCTCAACCATCACCAGCCCTCAGCATGCAGCTGAATTCAGAGACGCCCCAAGCAGTAACCCTCTAGCAGAGGCGCCAGGCTCTCACGTACCGCCTGCTGACACTAGCGACCCACACCCGGAGATCGGAGGAGCCACACAGTCTGGTGAGAAGCAGGAAACAGAGGTCTGTAGTGGAGATCTTGATCTTTCCCACCTGAGTTTGACGCCAGGCTCATCATCTTCACCATCGCCATCTGCTGCAGAGTCTCGTGAGTAAGACAAACAAGAACTGCTTGTAATCTGGGTCAAGCAAATCACTCCTCGTGGACCAATTATCCATAACATACAATCCCATGATAATTTCAAGAAATCTCATTCACTCAAACATTACTGATTATTTCAGAACTAATTATAAACCCTGTAACAAGCATGGCTGAATGGATGGAATGGAAATGAGCCTGTTTTACTTTCCCACAGCTGCTACACCTGCTTCTCTGGAGGGAGACATGACCTTGACCTCAGACCCCCCTAAAGATCTCTCTGTCATGAGAACAGAGGACAATGAGAGCCATGTTAAAGAGCCTTCTCCCACAGAAGGAGCAGAGCAGAGCATCAGCCAAGCGGTGGCAGAGGAATTGGTAATTACTAGACCTTTATTTGGGTCATATTTACCTCCATCAACCTGTTTGTTTATTTGTTTGTCTGTTCCCAACGTAACTCAAAAAGTAATGAATGGATTTGGATGATATTTGGAGGAAAGGTGATCCATGGGCCAAGGAACAATTGGTTAGATTTTGATGCAAATCCAGATATACCTATATGCAGATCCAGGACTTTTTTGTTTTTGTCTCTTCCCAATGTAACTCAAAAAGTAGTGAATGGATTTGGATGAAATTTGGTGGACAGCTTTAGTATTATCCTAAGTTCATGTGACTTGATTTTGATGTTGATAATACTATATGTGGCTTGGTGGAGGTATACACTCTACTCACTCTACTCTACTGAGTGCCTTTCTAGTTTGGACTGTTTTTGCATCACATAAAGTACATAATATTGTTAAACCTAATTATTCCATCCACATTCACTGGATATGAGCAATGGCACACTCTGATTGGCTAATCTACTTCTAGGATATCAGCTCATATACCGTGAGTAGAGAAAAACAAAATGGCGGACCGTGTTACTGAACCAACCGAGGACGAAGTAAAAACTCTACTCGAAAACAAAACCCCAAAAAATAAAAAAAAATAAAAGCAACAAAATATAGAATAGAAATATTTGATGGTAAGAACATATCTTTTTTATTTTTCAAGAACAATTATTATTGCATTTTTCACAAATTGCTCCTGTCATTTCGCCAGTTTGTTTACATTCTATGCGGAAATTATTTTGTCGGACGTTTCGTATGAAGTTTTTATGTATCAAATTTGCAAAAAAAAAAGTGCTGTTTCTCAAAATCCAGTGAATGTGGAGAGAATAAAACAGTTATTCTACTCAATCTCATTGTACATGGATTATAGACAACTCAGCTATCAGCTCATGTATGACTCGATTTCGTGGAATAACTGCTAATTGTCTGACAGGAATAAAAGGCTAATATCCTGGACATTAAATCTGCTTGTCCTAAGTGTCCACGCTAGTGACTTGTCCATCCCTGTCTTAACTGAACTGACTCACTTTTTCCCATAATATTTTCTATTTCTATAATAACACATTTGCATAAAAATGTAGCAAAATTGTGTTCGTGTTTTAACAAGAAGCTCTCGTTTCTGTCCTCTGTCCCCCTCAGTGTTCCAGCTCCCACATCCCCAGCAGCTGTGAGACGACGGAACTGAACCCGACTCCAAACCAACCGGATGCTTAGGAAATCCCAGCTCAGCTCCACCCCTGTTCTGGGTCTGTACTTTTCTACTGTTCTGTTTCTTCTTCATTTAGTTATCATCCAAATTACACTACAGCAGCCAGAGTGCTGAAAGTAGACATTCTCAATTATCCAATCATGAACAGTCCAGTCACGGTGAGGCTGTTCCCAGTGTCGCCTCACATTCCTGTTCTCAGCTGAAGGAACCCAATGTGTAATTTTCTATATTTACATTACAGGCGTTTAGCAGACGCTCTTATCCAGAGCGATGTACAACATGCCCAGAGCAGCCTGGGGAGCAATTGGGGGTTTGGGTGCCTGGCTCAAGGGCACTTCAGCTATTCCTGCTGGTTCAGGGAATCAAACCGGCAACCTTTTGGTCCCAGTGCTGCTTCTCTTACCATTAGGCCATGGCTTAGAGTGTAGATTTGCTCAATGGACATAAAATTAGTGTTTAGATCCTCACACGATGATCACTTTAAACTTTCTCTCTCTCTCTCTCTCTCTCTGATTTTTCAGATGTTGTTGGGAAACTGGGGCCTGATTGATTTTTGTTAGCCAAATAATTCTCAGTTCTGTTTGTTCCCTAAACTTTTCTCGACAGTAATTTTACTGCACTGCACCAATCCTGGATCAACCTTTTTTCCCCCCCAGCTAATGCTAATTCTAATGAAAAAAACAACAATGACACATTGCTGTCATCTGCTGGTCACATGTTGCACTGCATCTGTTCTTGAGAAGGAGGAAGATGAGCTGGACACACTCTAATGTGATTAGTTTTACACACAGAGCGTGAAGGGTGTGTGTTTGACTAAGCCATTTGTTCCTGTGTTATTTTTGGGTCTCTAATTCGTACATTTTCTCTTTTTTGTCTCACTTTGGTCAGTTGCTGCCAGTTCTGGATCAGGATGCGAAGGAGGAAACGAGGATTCATAAAGCCGGAGTGGGGTGAATGGCTGCCTGGCTTTCTGAGTCTGGAGAATATTTACTTCATTAAATATGAAGACCTACAGTGTTACTCGAGAACTCTTGGATCGTTTTTGACTTGAACTGAAACACTCTGTTGTCTTTTTCTCTAAAATATCACAAACTATTTTTTTTTTGAAAAAGAGAGGTATTTTTGATTGAAAGCAACGCCCCTGATGGTATATTGTGAATTTTGGGTTTGCAAAGACAAAGGAGAAGCCTTGGACTTGAGAATTGAGTTTGAACTGGATTGAAATACTTATAATAATAATGATGATGATGATGATGATGATGATGTGTAATACAATCTGTATTGTGTAGTAAAACCCCAACACGGTCTCGCTGTATGTCCAAACAGGACATGGGTATTTACATCTGACATCACTGATGACCTTCAATAAAAGACAGTCCTGTGTGTGAGAAAATGGCCGATAATACACAACATGGCTTTGACTCTACATGCGGACCAAATCGTCTGCGTTATTTACAACGACATGCTTCGTTTTCACCATAAGACTCGATTCTCATTCAAGATTTTATACAAATCTTAGAAAATGAAAAAAAAGTTTTTTTTTTTTAAAGTCCATTGCTCTACTGTTCTGCTATGTGTGTGATTTTATTTTCGAATCCTTTGCCAAATATTGTTCGGTAAATAATGTGCAATCTTTGTGCCATTGCCGTGTTAAGCTTGATTTATACTTTGGAAGAAAGTGTTGCATCAGTTTGTGCATTAAACCTCCCTTTAAAGCATTTAATCTAGTCCTTTAAGGTTGAACAGCAAAGTGGAAGCATATAAGGGTTTGAGATATACATCTACCTGCTGTTTTCTGCAGCAGTTCTCTAATCAGCCGATCCTTTGATGCATAAAATCATGCAGATACAAATCAAGAGCTTCAGTTAATGTTCACTCACATCAAGCATCAGAACAGGAAAAATTGTGATCTCAAAGTGTGACTTTCTTTCACTGTGGCATGGGTGTTGGTTTGAGCCAGATGGAGCATGAAGGTTTGAATATTTCAGAAACTGCTGAGCTTTTTGGCCAGGAAGGATATAGTAACTCATATAATCACTCTTTACAACCGTGGTGAGCAGAAAAGCATCTCAGCTTGCAACAGTAGACAGAACACATTGGGTTCCAGTCCTGCAGCCAAGAACAGGAATCTTAGAATCAACAAGTTCCTGTTAAAGTGGCCAGTAATAATCACTGATGAATTCAGTCAGTTCTGTTCAGATGGATAAATCCGTTTTTATTTGGTCATGTAAACAAATCCAGTATCTGATTACAACCTGACTTGATTAACCTTATAAGTGTTTGACTACAGCATGAAAATCTTCAACACTCTTGCAAGCTAGTCTTAGTCATCTTTACAAGAAGAAAGCACAAGCAAGATTACAATGAAAATAAATTCATAATTTATTATAATTTATAACAAGCAAGATTACAATGAAATGAAAGTAAATATTCAGTATACTTATGAGTTTCATCAAGTAGACATGTCAAATTATGTTACAGACTGAAAAAAAAAATCTCTGATGGATTTGGTTTTGCCAGACCGCCCCATGTATAAAGCTGTATTCAATTAAAACTCATAACTCAGACTTTTATGAAAATCCGACTTGGAAAAACCAAAGAAAACACCTCCTCAGCTTGCTGAAAGTACTGACCACTCTTCCATGCAAAATTCCTTCAGTTGCAAGATGTTTGAGGGCTTTCTTGCATGTTCTGCCCTTTTCAAGTCTCCCCACAACTTTTCATTGGGGTTCAAATCTGGGCTTTGATGAAAAAGGCCATTCCACAACCCTCCATTTCTTCTTCCTGAGCCATTCCTAGGTTGTGTGCTTAGGATCATTATCTTGTTGAAAGGTCCACCTCCGATTCAGCTTCAACTTTTGAACAGATGGCCTCACATTATCTTCAAATGTTCTTTGAGATGATTCAGAATTCACAAGTGAATCAATCAATGCAAGCTTCCCAGTGCCTGAAGCAGCAAAGCAACCCCAAACCATAACATTTCCACCACCATGCTTCACAGTTGGTAAGAGGTTCTTCTCCTGAAAAGCCATCTTTGGTTTGAACGGCACATTTGATTCGTCTGTCCAGAGCACGTTATTCCAAAAGGCCTGGTCTTTGCCTATATGTTCATTGGCAAACTGTAGTCTTGCTTTAACATTCCTTTCAGACAGCAAAGGCTTTTCCCTGGTATGCCTCCCATGCAGGTCAAATTAGTCCAATCTCTTTCTGATTGTAGATGTTTGCACTTTCACACCAACAGTTGCAAGAGTTCACCAAAATCTGCAGGTCCAGTGATGAATTTTTGGGATTCTTGGAGGCTCTTGGGATGCTTTTGGGCTGAATTTGCTGCCAGACCTGGATAAATTGGCAGTTGTTTGAAATCTACACCATTTATAAATGATTTTCCTTAAAGTGGAATGATTTATTTCTAATAAAATCTTTTTAAATCCCTTGTCAGATTCATAGGCATCCACAGCCTTTTTTCTGAGGTCCTTAAAGAGCTCTTTAGATCTTGGTGTGATGACACCACACACTTCAATCCCAAAGAGACCACCAGACACTAGATATCAAGTTTAAATAAGATAGGTTCCACCTGCACCTCCACCTGCAGGAGGTTCTAATCAATAGCATCTCATCTGGAACACCTGAGTCTATCCATCTATCCATCCATCATCCATAACTGCTTATCCTGTGCAGGGTCGCAGGCACGCTGGATCCTATCCCAGCTGACTACAGGCGAGAGGCGGGATACACCCTGGATAAGTCGCCAGGTCATCACAGGGCTGACACAGAGACAAACAACCATTCATATTCACACCTACGGTCAATTTAGAGCCACCAGTTAACCTAACCTGCATGTCTTTGGACTGTGGGGGAAACGGGAGCACCCGGAGGAAACCCACGCAGACATGGAGAGAAAATGCAAACTCCACACAGAAAGGCCCCTACTGGCCACTGGGCTCAAACCCAGAACCTTCTTGCTGTGAAGCAACAGTGCCAACCACTACACCACCCACACCTGAATCTAATTTTATGGAATTGAAAGTGCAGTAAATGTAACGGTGGACTTAATTTTTCCAGGGTGTCCTTACTTTTTTTGACTGATTTTTTTTTTTTAAAGTAAATGAAGAAAATGTCTACAAAATGTCATTTTGATGTGTCGTTTGTTGGAGTATAGCACCTTCATCTGTCGGCGTTGTATCAAAGAGAGGGAAATGTTTGCTTGTTTAAAGGAGAACTGAAGGCAAATTTTTTATCAAAATTCTATTTATCTCATTTTATTAATTATAGGAATGTATTTTTGATAGCTATTTTGCCACTGCTATAGCAAGTTATGAGTGTTTGAAATATGTTATGTAACATATCAGTCCATATGTCAAAGCAATGGCCAAATACAAAGCCACTGGGGTTCAACAGGCTAGTCCAAAGCCCAACTAGATTGGGGAGGGTTGTGTCAGGAAGGGAATCCGGTCTAAAACCTATGTGAAACAGATTCGCTGTGGTGACCCTGAACATACGAGCAGGCGAAAGAAGAAGAAGATTGTTTATGTATGCAGTAATATAGTAGTACATTTTATTTTAGCTCTCATGGAATGATTGGGACAAGAGAACAGAATGAAACATTAATGATTGGAGAAAATATTTCTGTCTAACCACCAGTTAATGAAAATTAAAATACGTTGGCAGTCAAAATGTGTTAACCATCCTGTATGAAGATTTTTGGTTCAAGAAATGGCCCAGAATTAAATTGGCAAGAATTAGAAATACAGTACCAGTCAAAAGTTTGGACACGCCTTCGAATTCAATGATATTTCTTTATTTTTATGACTTAAAAGTCACTTCCTGTCTTAAAGTAATGATGGATGTCGTTTCTCTTTACTTAGTTGAGCGATTCTTGATATAATATGGATTACTACAGTTGTGGATGGAATAGGGCTATTTACTGGATTTTTTAGCATATGCAGCTGCAGGCTAAGCCGGATGATTTAGCTCAGCCGGATGAGCCTATGTGAGCACACGTTGTCCATCCACAACTTAATCGCTACTCCTCCTATGGGATTGATCATATTTTGATCAAACTCCCATACAATTTTCCCCAGGTGGGTGTGCATAAAAGTTGTCAAGACAGTGATGCCACCTGTCATATTTGCCTCTTAGCTGGTATCAGCTCCAACCTCATTGAGGCTGTTTGATCTCAAATGCATTAAGAAGGCAAGAAACTCATCCACTAATTAACTTTTGGTGAGGCACAGCTGTTAATTGAAAAGCATTCCAGGTGACTACCTCATGAAGCTGGTTAAGATAATGCCAATAGTGTGCAAAGCATCATCAAGGTAAACGCTGGATACGTTTAACACTATTTTATTTGCCATATAATTCCATATGTGTACCAGATGTTATTTCATCATTTTGATGTCTTCTGTATTGTTCTACAATGTAGAAAATGCAAAATCCAGAAAAGGAAATACCTGTGAACAAGTAGAGTAGGGATGCACAAACATCTGACCGGTACTTTAATTAAAAACAACATCATAGATTAAGTGTGACACTTGATACTGTCACTGTTTAATCTCATTTAACAGGAACTGCTTCATCAAACAAATCCACTCGCCTAAATACATGCACTTGTTTTTTTTTTCCTTTCCAACCTCCCAGAGGGTGATGAAGAAATCTTTCAGTAGAAAAATGTACAGATTTAATGAACAACTTGTTTACTCATTCATTTATTTTTCATTTTTAATTACAAAAAGCTTCCATGTTTTCATAAATCCTCTGACTGGCTGTGTGTGATCCTGTAAAGAAAGTCTAAAGAAATCAGTGCATTTATTATCGAGATCCATCAAAGGACACAGTGTGTCGTGTGTTATACAATGGCACAAAAAAAAAGCTGGATGGAAATGTAACATCTCAGCAGGAGACAGAACACTGAGATCAAAAACGGAAGAGACTGAAAACATGAAGCGTAGATGAGGAACGGAGAAAGGAAAACAAAAACCCTGTAAAGAAGAAACCTAGAGAATTAAACATGGCTCGTTGCTGCAAGATTAACTGTTTGTGCACTGGGATAATCCTCCACAACAACAAGTGATAGATTTAACTTGGATTAGAACAAACAGCAGACATGGAAACACCAAGAGCTATCCAAAGATTATGCTGAAAGTGAGAAATCTTATTGTTTTTTTTTGTTTTTTTTAAATATATGCTCATTTTGAATTTCGTGCCAGCAGCTTAGCACTAAATTGGAAATGTTGTCCCATTCTTGCCTGATATACAACTTCAGTTGCTCATCAGTTCAGGGTCTCTTTGTCATATTTTGCACTTCATAATGTGCCAAATGTTTTAAATGAGAGACAGGTCTGGACTGCAGGCAGGCCAGTTTAGCACCCAGACTCTTTTACTATGGAGCCATGCAGTTTTAATATGTGCAGAAAGCAGTTTAGCATTGTCTTGCTGAAAGAAGGAAGGTTTTACCTGGATGGCAGCATATTGCTCTGAAATGTGTATATATCATTCAGCATTAATGATGCCTTCCCAGATGTACAAGCTACCCAGGTCATGTGCACTAATGCTCCGTCATAGCATCACAGATGCTGGCTTTTGAACTGTGCACTGATGATAAGACGGATGGTCCCTCTCCTCTTTAGCCTGGAGGACGTGGTGTCCATGATTTCTAAAAAGAATTTCTACTTTTGATTCGTCAGACCTCGAGACAGTTTTCCACTTCGCTTCAGTCCATCATAAAAGAGCTCGGGCCCAGAGAAGGTGGTGGTGTTTCTGGATATTGTTTATATCTGGTTTTAACTTGCTTTTGTGGATGCAGTAATGAACTGTTTTCACAGACGATGGTTTTTTGAAGTGTTCCTGAGCCCATACAGTGATTTCCACTACAAACATGTGTCTGCTTTTAATGCAGTGTCTCCTGAGGGCCTGAAGATCACAGGCATCCAGTGTCAGTTTTCAGCCTTGTCTCTTGCATACAGAGATTTCTCCAGATTCTCTCAATCTTTTAATGATATTATGGACCATAGATGATGTGATCTACAAATTCTTTGCAGTTTTACATTGAGAATGTTACGTTATTCTTAAATTGTTGCACTGTTTGCCCACGTAGTCTTTCACAGAGCGGTGAACCCCTCCCTATCTTTACTTCTGAGAGACTCCGTCTCTCTGGGATGCTCTTTTTATACCCAATCATCTTACTGACCTGTTGTAAATTAACCAAATTAGGGGTTTTTTTAGCATTACATGACTTTTTCAGTCTTTTGTTGCCTCTGTCCGAACTTTTCTGAAACGTGTTACTGACATCAAATTCAAAATGAGCAAATATTTTTCAAAAAAAACAATAAAATTTCTCAGTTTCAACATTTGATATATTGTCTTTGTACTATTTTCAATGAAATATAGGGCTTCCATGATTTGCAATTCATCACATTTTGTTTTTATTTATGTTTTACACAGTGTCGAACTTTTTTGGAATTTTGAAAAGGTTGAAAGTTTAAAAGTTGGGAATTATCCAAAATGAACAGAAAGTATTGATTCAGTTTAACAGCACTGACGGGAAAAAAACTGGCTTGCCTCATACTGGATAATCTGAAATCTTCTGCTCATGTAATACTGTATTTTAAAATGCTCTGGATTTATGAAAGAAAAACTAAAGCAAAACACTATGTACTGGAATCATAAATTCTTAATAATCCTTAAATTATAAATGCCATGTCCTGGTGATGTTTTTTAAACCTGAATATACTGACCTGTTTTAGGTAATGCTGCTAGTATTGATCTGCATGTGTGTGTGTGTGTGTGTTTACACACAGGACAGTGTCTGGCATTCTGCTCTCTCAGATAAGAGGAAGATTAGTCCTGTTATTCTGTTTGATTTTGTCTTTCCTCTCGTACCTTCTCCATTAACGACAATGTTTTTTCTTGCTACAACACAACACAGTGTCGGCACTGCAGCACTTCAGGCTTTAGTCCTGTGGTAAGTTGAAATAATCCTGTGTCTTTATCTCACTTGCAGATAATAATAATAATAATAATAATAATAATAATAATAATAATAATAATAATAATAATAGCTGGCTAATTCAAAGTGAATGTATATATACTCAGTAGTATAGCTATACTGTTTAATACAATGATCATAATAAAAAATGTATGAAACAAAAATGCAAAGTTCATGATTTTTTTCTTGAATTTCTTTCTTTCTTTTTTAAATGGATTTGATTTAATTTTTAAAACTCATAGTCTTGTGGCAAGCTTTACACATGAAGTCAAACAAAACCAGCTTTACTGAAAAGCACTCAGCAGCAGATTGCAGATTTACAGTTTTTCCTCATTCACTTTGGTACATTTCATGAATCATCATTACCATTTGAAGAGTTTGGTTCCAAAATGTGATAAACGCCAAATTTGAAAAAATTGAAACTCCTGCCACCAAACCATCAGCAATTATCATATCTTACATGTACCATATTCAGTTTTTGCCAAAACATGATATCTGCCATTGATTTACAAACTGCATTACAGCCTTTCATTCCAAAACGCAACAAGCGCCATCACCGATTTTTCTCAAAACCAGACATATCCATTTGGCCAGTCAGAAGCCGCCATTGGTGTGAAGTCTTCTAAGATGGCTGCGCCCATGAAGTTGGAAATTGCTTTGTCACTTCTCGCATTTATTGGACAATTTCACGCTGAATTATGAATATTTCGATAAAATAATCTAAAAAAAATGAAATAATCTATAAAATAATCTGTCATGAAAGAACATGGTTAAATGCACTGTAAATAGAAAGGGATATGTAGCATTTTGGGGGAAAATGCCATGGCGTGGATATGTAGCAACTTGACAAAAAAAAATTACTTGGTTCAGTTAAAAGCTGGTAATTAGTTCTGGATTTCATTTTTTAAGTTTATTATCATAAAGGAGTTAGTCAATAAATTTTAAAACAGGATACAGTGGTTTTCCTTTTATCGCTTCCTGTCATCAGAAAAAGTGATTTTTCTCGAAACAATTGAATTGGATATATTTTGGAACCAAATTCTTCATTTACAAAATAGTAAACATTTCTTCATAGAACTATGATGAATGTGATAATAAGTAGAAAGAAAAACTGAGTGGGACATATTCTAAGAGAAAAGGGATGACTAAAAGATGTGATTGAAGGTAGAACGACAGGCAAAAGACCCAGAGGACAGAAAAAACTTGGAATGTTGGATGTGATCAAGAAAAGCAGCTACAGTAAAGTGAAAAGGAAGGCAGAAGATAGAAAAGGATGGAGAAAATGGATGCCATCGACCTGCCATCAGGCAGAATGCTAAAGAAGAAAGAAGAAACGTTTATTGAAACAATTCATACAAACAGCACCACATGGTAATTACCTGAAAAGAAAAGAAAAAACAAAACAAAACCCATAACTTCCTCCAAATTCTTAGTTATTACTTCATGGACACATTACATTCAGTAATACTTGGTTTATAATATATAACAGTTTACTCTGAGCATTTTCTGATATAAACTATGAGATCCTTCAAAGAACATGAGGAGATGCTGTGTGTTGGGAAATATGTCAGAAACTGCAAACAGCTGACCATAATCTTATGTTCCAATGTGCCAAAGCATTGGCAATTTGTTGAAAAGAAAGAGAAACTGATTTTATGATGTGCACTAGTGACTAAATGTGGAGGTTCAACTAGTAGTTTCGAGAATTTCAGTTCTGATCTGAGAAATGGACCAAAGCGACTGAGAGAAACTAAGAATTCAACAGTTTTCATCAGAAGTGACTGTCACATTGTGTTTCATCTGTGTGTTATATCTGTGCCACACTGAAATACAATCGACGTCCAATCACCAGTATATTAGGCATCAGGATTACTCATAAAATTAAATGCTCCATGTAGGACTTCAACACTCCATGATGATTATCTGTGTGTCATGCTGAAAGTTAATTTACCCAGTAGATATTTCAGACATGTTCGAAATGTAATGTTTGCTTCTACAGTCTTGCACTGAAGGTATGAGACTGGTGACATCTTGTACATGAACAATATTATTGAATAGATAGATAGATAGATAGATAGATAGATAGATAGATAGATAGATAGATAGATAGATAGATAGATAGATAGATAGATAGAACTTTATTATCATTATCATCAAGTTTATTCAAACCTCTTGCAATTAAATACTGAATTACAGGTTGATGTGCAATATACAATAACAATTAAAAAATGATTAGCACAAGTGTTCCAAATACTTAAAAAATAGTTTCAGTGAGGCTGTAGCTCATACCATCCACTGTTGTTGTGTGTGAGTTTGAAATCCGATCACTCCTGTAGGAGTAGTGATTTTCGTGAAATTGCATATGACCCCTGTGTAGCCGCATCCATGGCAGGTGGCGCCACCTGGTGAACAATTCTTGTTGGAATAATGTCTTTAGAGTCTTCTGGGTAAGTTTCAGTGAAAACATCCCAGCAGTTTATGAAGAGTAGCATTTAATGTGATGAGTCACCCAAAAATTTCAGACGCCCATAAAATTGTAAATATGACAGGTGGTGCCACCATCTTGATAACTTTTATGCACACCCACCTGGGGAACATTGTATGGGGGTTTGATCGAAAGCCGATCAATCCTGTAGGAGGAGGAGTGATTTTTGCAAATTGTGGACAATGATGAACGACAACGGACGACAGATAGACAATGCATGAACACATAACTCATCCAGCCTGGCCTATGATTAGTTCTACATACCATTTTGTAACTTGAACTTCCTGACCTTAATTCATAACCATGATCTAAAGAAATACTTCTACTTACGATGACCTGATGGAGCGGGTTTCCCTTTTTGATATCAGATATAAATTTTTTACAAGCTAAAGCTCTGTATAGACACTGCAAGTTGGCCTAGTGGTTAGCGTGTCTGCCTCTTGATTGGGAGATTGTGAGTTCTACTCGCGGTCGGGTCATACCAAAGACCATCATAAAAATGGTATCTACTGGCATCTGGCAAGGCACGCTGCAATACAGATGTGGGTGGGGAGTCAAACTCTTGTGGTTACCAGAGGACCAGCCCCCTGCTGTAACCCTAGCTATGTAATAGGCGAGAGGCCAAGAGCTACAGAAACAGAGATCTGCGCCACCTAATGTGCCATACGGTGCAGGAAGGAATTTAGACTAAAGCTCTGTATGCCTCAAAAGTAGTGAGATTGCACTGTGCAAGCATGTCATTATACTTTATGCCCGGAAGCATAATAGATAGCACACACTTCTGTACATGTTCAGTTGACTCTGATAAATAAGATGGCAAACTCGCAAAAACAACTGCTGCATACTCTAGCACAGGTCTAATATGTGAACAGTACACCATAACCATGTCACCCACAAGGACAACACACTTCCTTATGGCTCTCAAAATGTAGAGCCTGCGGTTGGATTTCTTTATTACAGAGTCGAGATGGGCACCCCAGGTCAAGTCATGGGAGGTTATTACTCCGAGTAACGTAAAAGATTTGACACACTTGACAGACACATCACCCAAACAGATCGGGAGCCAAACGCAACTATTATAATGAAGGAAGTCATTTGTCATGGACTTACATTTAATTGGATTTAGGTACATTATTTGAAATAGCAAAAGACTGGATATCATCTACAACAAAGTTCAAAACTGATGGTGGGATTCTATGTATTATTTCTAACCCAGTGAGAACATCCACAAACTTTGTGTATGCCTGCTAGGATGAAACTAAGTCATTTACCGTTACTGAAAACAATATGGGCCCTAATTGGGTCCCTTGGGGGATGCCTCCAAAAAAAGATTGCTTGTTTGACACCTCATTGCCGATGCGCACAAACTGAGATCTACCTTGAATAAAGGCTGCAATCCACCTCAACAAACTTGGGTGGAAATTAAAGTCTGATAGCTTACATAAAAGAATATGATGGTCTATCAGATCAAAACCCTTTTGAAAATCTGTGAAGAAGAGCCTTATACTGGAAGAGCCAATTCCCTTTATCTCACGCTTCTAGGGCAAGGTGTTAAAGATATAATATTGCATGAGATGTTGATTTGCCTGCAACTGCAAACTGATTACTATCAAATTTATCCAAAATATGGTGGAGAATTCTTTTTAGAGTAAAACCTTCCATAATCTTAGTGACTTGACAAGTCAAGTATATAGATCTGATATCATTTTCAATGCTCTTGGGAGGCTTCTGCTTGGGAAGAGAAGACACCATGGCATTTTTAAAGAGGAGAAGAACAAAACCATCTCTTAGACAAGCATTATAGATGTCGGTTATGGCAAGAGCCATCTCAAAGGCGAACTCTTTCAAGATTATGACCTTCCTAATCTTGGTCTTATGCAAGATTATAGGCTTCTCTCTTAGACAATTCAATACATTGATACTGCAAAATAAAAATTAAATCAAAACTATATGATCAACTGCATCACTTTGAACATAAAAGTCCACCTTCTGACATTAAGCTGCACCCCCTACCTGAGTTTAATGCTCCACCTCCATTATACTCATCAGCTCAGGGCTTTATAAACACTGTGATCCTGCAGTAGCTGAGAATAAAGCCTTGATATTCTTTTCTGCATTTGTAAACCTTTGTGTGTGTGTGTGTGTGTGTGTGTGGTGGGGGGCAGTGCAGTGGTTGTAGTGTGCAGATCCCAGTCACGAGCTCCACTCAACCCTGTGGACTGCTCCCTGTCTGAGTGGTCACAATGGACCCGCTGTGACCCCTGCCTGAAAAAGAGGGTAAAAAAAAAAACTAAACACACACACACACACACACACACACTTTACTGTTTATTAAAGGGCTGACAATCACCATCACATTTAAACCTACAATCACTTTGTATAAATTTGATATCAGTGTAAACATTATGTGTAGCATATTAATAATAACTGCTCTGGTTCTCAGTTCCGCTATGCCAAAGTGCTGCAGCCATCTCAGTTTGGGGGAGAGCCATGTCACGAGCTCGGCCTTGATGAAGAGCCATGTACACCGCCCTCGCGCTACTCATGCCGCACTTCTGTGCCACTTTGCCAGGGATTCCAGTGTCCCGCCACAGGTCACCTACACACCCACAATTTTACAAACACTACATAATCACTACACACCCAATAATTTACCATTATATAATCATTAACTAACCAATACACAACCTTTATGTGACCATGACACAACCATTAATAACCATGTAACCTTTACATAACCATCCCATAATAATAGCATCACGGACACACAATACATCCATCACACAATCATCCTTTAACCAACACACAACGACTACATAACCATGAGGCCACGCCTCCTTCACTGAGACTGACAGGTACAGAGGCCATGCCTCCTTCACTAGCACTGACCAATACAGAGTCCACACCTCTTTCACTAGCACTGGTTTATACAGAGGCCACACCTCCTTCACTAGCACTGGTCTATACAGAGGCCACACCTCCTTCACTAGCACTGGTCTATACAGAGGCCACACCTCCTTCACTTGCACTGGTCTATACAGAGGCCACACCTCCTTCACTGCACTGGTCTATACAGAGGCCACACCTCTTTCACTAGCACAGACAGATTAGTGCCTCTCTCTCTCTCTCTCTCTCTCTCTCTCTCTCTCTCTCTGTGTGTGTGTGTGTGTGTGTGTGTGTGTGTGTGTGTGTGTGTGTGTGTGTGTGTGTGTCAGGTCGCTGTATACCAGAGGGGCTGCGCTGTAATGGGGATGATGACTGTGGTGACGGATCTGATGAGCTCAACTGTAAAAAAGTGTTCAAATCCTGCAACCAGCCAACTGAAGAGTTTTATGGCATCGAGAACCTCGCCAAAGGGTGTGTGTGTGTGAATATAAAATTTAAAATTATAAAATGGAAGCATATTTTGCCATAAAAATGTAGTTTGGTTGAACAGGACAGAAGGTTAACGTCACTGATAAACCAAACTGACAATGTGAGGACTCATTACTAGTTTTAACTTTCAGGATCAATGCCCTGAACAGTAAATTGGAGGGTTTTGTGCTGGATAATCGCTACTATGCTGGTGGCTGTTTGCCCTATTTTAACCAGGATGTGCGCTTCAGGAAACCATACAACGTCCAGCAATACACTTTTGAGGCAAGTCAAGCTCTAACCCATGACACCCATTACAACTGCCCACAATGGAGTAAATCCTGGGTCAGATTCACAGTCTGAGTTCATCAGCATAACCTGCATCATCTGTTATTAAAGCCTATACGTTTCTGTTTTATCAATATATACAGTATATACATACCTGTAGCAACAAAGTCATGGCAGAGGGAGAGGGATCCATGTGCTGGAGGTTTTAATAGAAATCCAAAGCAAGATCTAATAACCAAGTGGTGAAACAGGTAGAAGGTCACAACATAGGCTAGAAGGTAAATCCAAAGCATTGGCAAATAGCATTACAGTATAAGCATTTAGTAGACACTCTTATCTGGGGCAGTTGGGGGTTAGGTGCCTTGCTCAAGGGCACTTCAGCCATTTCTGCTGGTCCAGGGAATCAAACCAGCAACCTTTTGGTCCAAAAGCTGCTTCTCTAACCATTAGGCAAGGAAGAAAAAACAGGATACAGCAGGCATAGGAACAGGAAATGACTGTGAAACAGGAAGTGTGTCTCACTATATGGCTCAGAGACTTGGACCACCTACAGGCATCAGATAAGGAGACTGGAAGCTTTCCACATTCGATCCCTACAAACTATCTTAGGCATCACATGGAAAGACAAAATCCCACACACCACCATCCTGGAAAGAACCCAGACAACCAGCATTGAAGCCATGCTGATCACCAAACAACTCTGCTGGGTGGGCCACATCATACGCATGCCAGAAAACCAGCTCCCAAGGCGTATGCTGTACGGAGAACTGGGGGACGTACGTCGTTCCATTGGAGGACAGAAGAAGAGGTATAAGGACAACCTCAAAAGAAATCTAAATGCATGTAATATATGACCAGACCAACTTGAACATCTTGCAACAGACCGCTTTCTATGGCGCTCTATCATACATCAAGGTGTCTTGCACTTTGAAGAGGAAAGGACCATTGCCAGAACTCTGAGATGAAGTGCAAGACATGCCAGATTACAAAGAGCACCTTTAGGCCCTGGTGATGGTATACCCTGCCCCACGTGTGGCAAAAGATGCACGTCTGAATTTGGACTTCGGAGCCATCAGAGGTCTCACCAACCCTGACACTGACACAAGTAGCAAACGTCATCATCGAACACGATGGACCACCATAAGCAAAGCATACGGGGGACCTTTGTTGGCATGGAGGTCTCATGTCATGAAATGATGTTACAGTAATCCCATCCATCCATTATTCGTAGCCGCATATCCTGTGCAGGGTCACAGGCAAGCTGGATCCTATCCCAACTGACTATGGGCGAGAGGCAGGGTACACCCTGGACAAGTTGTCAGGTCATCGCAGGGCTAGCATATAAAGACAAACAACCATTCATACCTACAGTCAATTTAGAGCCACCAATTAACCTAACCTGCATGTCTTTGGACTGTGGGGGAAACCAGAGCACCCAGAGGAAACCCACACAGACACAGGAAGAACATGCAAACTCCACACAGAAAGGCCGCCGTTGGCCAATGGGCTCGAACCCAGAACCTTCTGGCTGTGAGGCAACAGTGCTAACCACTACACCTCCGTGCCACCCATGTTACAGTAATATATCCATAAATTCTCACTAATACAAGTAAATCCAAAACAGTGGGGTTTTATCAGAATACAGAATACCTGATCTGAGTTTATGATCATAAGAAGTCTTAATCATTGTATTCAGATGTTTAAAAGCAGCAATATTACATATTTTCATAATTGGGGCATTACTGTAACAGGAGGAGCATAATCTGATTGGTCGTCACCTTGCTAAGAAGTTGTATTTTATTTAAGACAGTTCATTTGTCTTAAATCACTAAATCATTAGTGATGCATGACCTGACATGCATCAATGAACAGTAATCGTCTATAAGGTTTAGATAAACTATAAATCAAACTCGGTAAATAAAACTGGTAGCTGTTGTAGAAACTGAAAAAGACAAAATTAGAATATTTTGAAAGTTTGAAACAAAACAAAAACAATTCTTGGTTAAAGATTTTTCAACTGATCAGTTTACAACGAAGAACCATATTGTCAATACAAAACCCAAATTTTTCTCATCATCCAGACAAAAGGTTCCTCCGATTTCAAGCTCGAATCTTACGAATCGTACCAAGACTACTCGGAGTACAGGTTGAGGGCCACCATGTCCAGGACCACCGTCTCCTTTTCCTTTGGTATACCTGGACTCTTTGAGATCGGATATAACTATGATGAAAGCAAGTACAAGAAATCTGTGCAGAAGCTACGCAATTATGCTGGGAAGGTAAAGCACAACACACACACACACACACACACACACTGCAGTCATAATACTACACTAGATGACAAACAGCTAGCAAGTTTCTTGGGTTAGCATAGTGTTAACTATGTAAGGATGATTCCACAGTGGCTGTGTATCACAATGTGTGTAGTTTTTTCTTAGCATAGAATTAGAATTAGCAAATGTATGCTAACTCAAGTATGTGTTCTCCAGTTAGCGTGATGTTATACTGTAATATCTTTCCAGTCATGTTTTGTTTCAGACAAACAGTTTCATTCACGCGCACTCCCAGCTTGAGCTAGCACGCTACACCCTTAAGGTGGACAACCTGGTGCTCCACTCAGAGTTCTTGACACGCCTGCGAGCTCTCCCACTTCAGTACACATATGGCGAGTACCAACAGCTGTTCAGCGACTACGGCACACACTACATCACAGAGGCCGTGCTCGGGGGAGACTTTGACTACACCCTCATCCTCAACAAGGAGAATTTGGAGAAATCTGGTAAGGGTGAAATGACAATGAATTCAACTATCAATCAATCAATCAATCAATCAATCAATCAATCAATCAATCAATCAATCAATCAATCAATCAATCAATCAATGTGCTGTACCATATGTATAAATATAAGTAGCTAATATATGCAATGCTTTTTGTTCATACAATACTGTATGTATATATATGAATGGTGTTCAATATAGCTAATGCTCTTTCCTATAAAGGACATAAATGTCAAATCATCACTCACATCTCTAAGCAGTGGCAGTCACTGTTCTTTTTAGGGTACACGCTAGACGATGCCAAACGGTGTTTGCAGGTGGGCATTAGACTTGGATTCAACATCATGGGTGTGTACGTGTCAGGAGGGTTATCAGGCGGACGCTGCAAAGGCCTGCTGACAGAGTTTGGAAGTAAGGATCCTTTTACGCAACTCATCTAACATTTTTCAATCCTGTTTGCTTCCTTGAAAACATCCTTGAGTTTTTGTCTTGTCTTTTTGTCCTCCTGGCTGGCTCACCAACAAGATTTTCACATACAAAATCAGTTTCGATAAACTAATAGAGCTGGTTGTCATATTTCAGTCAAAATTTGTAAAGGTCCAGCTACATGAAGCTTGTCACTCAGAATGGTCTGGATAAACAACCAACATGAGTGAATGACAACAGTTAATAAAAAAACATCCATCCATCTTCTACTGCTTATCCGGAGCCGGGTCACGGGGGTAGCAGCCTAAGCAGAGCAGCCCAGACTTCCCTCTCCCTGGCCACCTCCACCAGCTCTTCCGGGGGAATACCAAGGCATTCCCAGGCCAGCCGAGAGATGTAATGTCTCCAGCGTGTCCTAGGTCTGCCCCGGGGTCTTCTCCTGGTGGGGCATGCCTAGAAAACCTCCCTTTGGAGGCATCCAGGGGGCATCCTAACAAGGTGCCCAAACCACTTCAACTGACTCCTTTTGATGTGGAGGAGCAGCGGTTCTACTCCGAGTCTCTCCTGAATGACCAAGCTTCTCACCCTGTCTCTAAGGGAGAGCCCAGCCACCCTGCGGAGAAAACTTATTTCTACCACTTGTATTCGCAATCTCATTCTTTCAGTCACTACCCATAGCTTGTGACCATAGGTGAGAGTGGGAACGTAGATGGACCAATAAATTGAGAGCTTTGCCTTTTGGCTCAGCTCTCTCTTTACCACAACAGACTGGTTTAGCATCCGCATCACTGCTGACGCTGCCCCGATCTGTCTGTCCAACTCCCGCTCCCCCTTACCCTCACTCGTGAACAAAACCCCAAGATATTTAAACTCCTCCACTTTAGGTAGCAACTTCCCCCTGACCTGGAGTAGGCACTCCACCCGTTTCTGGCTGAGCGCCATGGCCATGGACTTGGAGGTGCTGATCCTCATCCCAGCCGCTTTGCACTCGGCTGCAAACCGTCCCAGCGCATGCTGTAAGTCACAGATTGATGAAGCCAACAGGACCACATCATCCGCAAAAAGCAGAAACATGATCCTGATGCCACCAAACCAGACACCCTCCGCCCCTTGGCTGCGCCTAGAAATTCTGTCCATAAAAGTTATGAACAGAACCGGTGACAAAGGACAGCCTTGGTGGAGTCCAACATGCACCGGGAATGAGTTCGACTTACTGCCGGCAATGCAAACCAAACTCCTGCTCCGGTCATACAGGGACCGAATGGCCTGCAGTAGTGGGCCCTGAACCCCATACTCCCGAAGTACCCCCTACAGGGCACCATGAGGGACACAGTTGTAAGCCTTCTTCAGATCCACAAAACACATGTAGACCGATTGGGCAAACTCCCATGCACCCTCCAGTACCCTTGCAAGGGTAAAGAGCTGGTCCAGTGTTCCATGACCAGGACGAAAACCGCATTGTTCCTCCTGAATCCGAGGTTAGACTATTGACCAGACTCTCCTCTCCAGCACCCCAGCATAGGCTTTCCCAGGGAGGCTGAGAAGTGTGATCCCCCTATAGTTGGAATACACTCTCCGGTCCACCTTTTTAAAAAGGGGGACCACCACCCCAGTCTGCCAATCCAGAGGCACTGTCCCCGACCTCCACACAATGTTGAAGAGCTGTGTCAGCCAAGACAGCCCAACAACATCCAGTGCCTTCAAGAACTCAGGACGAATCTCATCCACCCCCAGAGCCTGGCCACCGAGGAGCTTTTTAACCACCTCGGCAACCTCAGCCCCTGTGATGTTTAATAAAAAACAATTAATGCTTAACTACTTACATGTTACAACTTTGTTTTTGACGATTGCTAGAGAGTGAACAGATTAGACATCTGTTGCAAGCTTGAATGGAGAATAAATACTTCAATGGCCAATCATTTGTAAACATTCTGTTTTCAGTGTTGACTCTTTTTAAACAAGCCATGATGTCATTTCATTAATCAGACCAGGGAATTTAACTGAAATGAAAGAAACTTGTTTCTTACTCCATGAGCTGCCTTCAGCTAAATAATTCACATAAATGCCCATGATTGGCAAAAAGACAGGAAGCTGAACTGGAGGGAGCGGAGTTGAAGATGTTGAGATTTTCATTGGGAGTAAAGTTGTACAGGATCAGAAAATAGAATATTAGAGGGACAGCACATATAGGACGGCTTGAAGACAAAGTGAGGGAGGCAAGATTGAGATGGTTTGGACACATACAGAGGAGAGGTCCAGGGTATATTGGGAAAAGAATGCTGGAGATGGAGTTACCAGGTAAAAGGAAAAGAGGAAGACCAAAGATGAGATTTATGGATGTGGTGAAGGAGGACATGAGGATAGTTGGTGTGACAGAAGAAGATACAGAGGACAGGAGGAGATAGAGGGACATTATCTGCTGTGACAACCCCTAATGGGAACAGCTGAAAGAAGAAGAAGAAGAAGAAGAAGAAGAAGAGGAAGAAGCACATGATTGGCCCCAACAAATGGTCTGCTACAGAAACCTGTTTAAAAAAAAACTAGACTCGCTGAACTGCACTGGTCATTTATGCTATGGTTCAATTTGCTGAAATACTTTGCTTCTTCATCAGGTTACAAGAACTAAAATAGACAAATGGTGCGTAATTTTGTGGGTTAGTCAAACTCCTTCCTGTGCCAGTACCTAGTATTCCCATGCAATCTCCCAACCAAGTTGGTAACCAAGTCCTGAAGGCACATTGGGCAGCACTGATCTCTGTTTCTATAGCCCTCAGCCTCTTGTTTATTACATAGGGTTACAGTGGGGGTCCAGTCCTCTGGTAACCCTGCTCGCACCTGTATTGTGGCGCCTCACCAGATGGCAGTAGATACCATTTTTATGATGGTCTTTGGTATGTTCCAACTGTGAGTAGAACTTGATCTCCCAGTAGAGAGACAGACATGCTAACCACTAGGCCAACTCACTTTTCTTTTTTTTTTTTTTGGGGGGGGGGGCTTAGACTGAGATGCTAAAGTAAGACATTAAAGTCTAAAGAGTGTGTTGTTGCTGATGTGTTCTATACATTGCTGTGATCCCTGATTCTGATCTTGCACTACATTCCTCAGACACTACGAGTCAGTTCTCAATGGTGGAGGATTACGTGGCCGTGGTCAGAGGAGGAGACAGTGAGACGGTCGCACGTCTGGCCTCCAAGCAGCTCCCAACACCGGACATTATGCAGCTGTGGGGGGAAGCCGTCCACTACAACCCTGATGTCATCAGCATAAAGGTAATAAACACACTCAACCCTACTGTCCTCCTAGTGGAGATGCAAGTAACACTTCAAAAATATGAGACTAAACCATGGTTCAAGTTAACAGATGTTATTTATTTTCTTCTGTCAGTTTGACATGACCATTAATCTACCCTCAGGTTCTCTTTCATACTTCTCAGTGGCAGAGCATTAACTTCTATTTATTTTATACCAATGCAGACTCCAAGTATTTTCACCTTGTTAATCTGAGGTGGGTGGTGAGTTGATGCCTTACAGTTCCAGGGTCCTGGGCTCAAATTCCTGTCAGTGTACAGTAGAGTTTCACATGTTCTCCTCATGTGGGTTTCCTCCAGGTTCTCCAGTTTCTTCCCTCCTCGCAAAAACATGCAGAGAGGTAGACTAGCTAAGCTAAACTGCCCTGTGTGTGGAGTTCTGTGACTGGTGTCCTATCTAGGTATAAAAAACATGGTCTCCATTCATTTATCCTTAGTAAGCAAGTTATCCTGGTGGATCTGGAGCCTGTCCCAGGAAAACTGGAGGCAGTTTTGAAAAATCAGCTGAAACTGGGTTTATTAGGAAACACTTAGAGTGTGGAACAAGGTGATAATATGGAATGAGACATCTTCAGACTGCAGTTGGACTTTATTGCTTAAATTGTGCAATGCTAGAGGATCAGAGGATCATTATCATGATTATTTTTGAATTGTTTTAAAAGAATCAAGTAGAAGAGAGACAGCTCAATTACACAGAACAGGAGAGCACATGACATGAGTACCTTTTATTTTCTTAACCTTATTGAAAGTCATATGATTGAAGAGTCCTTATTTTTATTCAATAAACAAGGTGTAAACTTCTGGAGACCTTTCCCATAAACACAGCTGCATTGTCAGCAGTCAGTGCTTTGTGTTGCAGTTGGCACCGCTGTATGAACTAGTGACTGGAAAGGATTTCACCAATGCCAACTTTCTGAAGAAGAACCTGAGACGTGCACTCAACGAGTTCCTGAGTGAGACTGACTCGTGCCGCTGTTCCCCCTGCCTCAACAACGGCGTGGCTGTGCTGAAAGGTCAGATCTGAGCTCTCCTCCAAGCAAAAATCTTACTACACTACCAAAAATGGCATTCTTTCATTTCATTTAATCAGTGATCTAACAGAAGGATCTATCAGGTTTGATTCATTTCTTAGCTTCAAGAGAAAGAACCAAGAGAGGTTGGTGACAAAATGACCATTTATAGCTGTATAACAAGTAAGAACAGGAACTAACTTGTTTTGCAGATGTTCCATAACATTATTGTAACTATAAATGGCAATAAAGTATGGTGTCATTCTTTAATTAACAAAAATGGTCCTTGTTGACAAATTGATCTCATAGAAGAGGAATAAAACACTTTGGGGCATGGTGTTATAGGAAAACAATCAACTTTGGTGTGCTAACAGTAGTGTTGTAGTACTTTTTGAAGGTCCCAGTCTCGTCTCGGAATCAAATGCATTTTTACTTAGTCTTGTCTCAGTCTCAGACGTAGAGTCTCAGGATTTTATTTCAAGACCGGTCAAGACTACAACTGCAGGGATTTCACTAAATTTCCTGTGCATTGTCTGATTTATTTGTGAACATCGTTACTGTGATCGGATGTAAAACTTCCTGCTTCAAATGTGACCAATAATGTGACTCATTGTTAATTTGAAATATTTCTTCCTGTTAATGGCCGTCACCCCTCCCCCACCCCTTCAGACACTGGTCTGGTCCTGGTCTGGACTCGGTCTCGCCCTGCCTTGGTCTTGGGCTTGACTTGATCTTAACCCCTGAAAATTTTTGTTTTGTCTTGGTCTCAATACATTTTGGTCTTGGTCATGACTTGGTCTCAGTTTAGGTGGTCTTGGGGAAGCCATGGCTTAATGGTTAGAGAAGCATCTTTGGGACCAAAAGGTTGCTGGTTTGATTCCCTGGAGCAGCAGGAATAGCTGAGCAAGGCACCTAACCCCCAGCTGTTCACCAGGCTGCTCTGGGTATATTGTATGTTGCCCTGGATAAGAACGTCTTCTTCTTTTGGCTGCTCTGATTAGGGGTTGCCACAGTAGATCTTTCGTCTCCATTGCTCCCTGTCTTCTGCATCCTTCTCTACCACGCCTGCCACTTTCATGTCCTCTCTCACCACATCCATGTATCTCCTCTTTGGCCTTCCTCATTTTCATGTGCCTGGCAGCTCCATCCTCAACATTCTCCTTCCAACATGCTCTGCATCTCTTCTCAGGATGTGCCCATACCATCTCAGTCTCATCTCTCTTAGCTTAATTCCCAAGCTCTCCACATGTGCTGTCCCTCTGATGTGCTCATTCCTTATCCTGTCCAACCTTGTCACTCCCGTCACAAACCTTAACATCCTCAACTCCACCACCTCCAACTTTGCCTCCTGTCTCTTCATTAAGGGTACGGTCTCCAATCCATACATCATAGCTGGTCTCACTACTGTCTTATACAGCTTACCTTTCACTTTTGCTGGGATTTTCCTATCACAAATGACTCCCAAAATCCTTCTCCAACTGCTCCACCCTGCCTGCACTCTCTTTCTCACCTCACTATCGCAGCCCCCATTTTCCTGCACAGTTGACCCCAGGCACTTTAATTCACCAACTTTCTTTATGTCTACTTCCTGCATCTTCACTACACTCATATTCCCATTCTTATTGATGTACAGTGGGGCAAAAAATTATTTAGGCAGTCACCAATTGTGCAAGTTCTCCCACTTAAAAAAATGAGAGAGGCCTGTAATTTTCATCATAGATACACTTCAACTATGAGAGACAGAATGGGGGGAAAGAATCCAGGAAATCACATTGTAGGATTTTTAATGAATTAATTGGTAAATTCCTCGGTAAAATAAGTATTTGGTCACCTACAAACAAGTAAGATTTCTGGCTCTCACAGACCTGTAACTTCTTCTTTAAGAGGATCCTCTGTCCTCCACTCGTTACCTGTATTAATGGAACCTGTTTGAACTCGTTATCAGTATAAAAGACACCTGTCTACAACCTCAAACAGTCACACTCCAAACTCCACTATGGCCAAGACCAAAGAGCTGTCAAAGGACACCAGAAACAAAATTGTAGACCTGCACCATGCTGGGAAGACTGAATCTGCAATAGGTAAGCAGCTTGGTGTGAAGAAATCAACTGTGGGAGCAATTATTAGAAAATGGAAGACATACAAGACCACTGATAATCTCCCTCAATCTGGGGCTCCACGCAAGATCTCACCCTATGGGGTCAAAATGATCACAAGAACGGTGAGCAAAAATCCCAGAACCACATGGGGGGACCTAGTGAATGACCTGCAGAGAGCTGGGACCAAAGTAACAAAGGCTACCATCAGTAACACACTATGCCGCCAGGGACTCAAATCCTGCAGTGCCAGACGTGTCCCTCTGCTTAAGCCAGTACATGTCCAGGTCCATCTGAAGTTTGCTAGAGAGCATTCGGATGATCCAGAAGAGGACTGGGAGAATGTCATATGGTCAGATGAATCCAAAATAGAACTTTTTGGTAAAAACTCAACTTTTCATGTTTGGAGGAGAAAGAATGCTGATTTGCATCCAAAGAACACCATACCTACTGTGAAGCATGGGGGTGGAAACATCATGCTTTGGGGCTGTTTTTCTGCAAAGGGACCAGGACGACTGGTCCATGTAAAGGAAAGAATGAATGGGGCCATGTATTGTGAGATTTTGAGTGAAAACCTCCTTCCATCAGCAAGGGCATTGAAGATGAAACGTGGCTGGGTCGTTCAGCATGACAATGATCCCAAACACACTGCCTGGGCAACGAAGGAGTGGTTTTGTAAGAAGCATTTCAAGGTCCTGGAGTGGCCTAGCCAGTCTCCAGATCTCAACCCCATAGAAAATCTTTGGAGGGAGTTGAAAGTCCGTGTTGCCCAGCGACAGCCCCAAAACATCACAAACAATACCAGCAACAGTGTGTGAAAACCTTGTGAAGATTTACAGAAAACGTTTGACCTCTGTCATTGCCAACAAAGGGTATACAACAAAGTATTGAGATGAACTTTTGTTATTGACCAAATACTTATTTTCCACCATAATTTGCAAATAAATTCTTTAAAAATCAGACAATGTGATTTTCTGGATTTTTTTTTCTCATTTTGTCTCTCATAGTTGAGGTATACCTATGATGAAAATTACAGGCCTCTCTCATCTTTTTAAGTGGGAGAACTTGCACAATTGGTGACTGACCCAACTCAACCTCCTTTCTACTTTCATCACATATCACAATATCATCCGCAAACATCATGTTCCATGGTGACTCTTGCCTCATGTTGTCCGTCAAGCTATCCATCACTATGGCAAACAAGAAAGGACTCAAAGCAGATCCTTGATGAAGTCCCACTTTCACCTTGAACCATTCAGTCGTTCCAACTGCACACCTCACTGCTGTTTCACTGTTCTCATACATGTCTTGCACCACTCTAATATACTTCTCATTCACTCCACACTTTTTCATACAATACCATAACTCATCTCTCAGCACTCTATCGTATGCCTTCTCTGGCCTTCCCTGTACTTCTCCATTAACATTCTTAAAGCAAAAATTGCATCCAACGTGCTTTTCCTTGGCATAAACCCATATTGCTGTTCACAGATTGCTACCTCTCTTCTCAATCTCACCTCCAATACCCTTTCCCATAACTTCATGGTGTGGCTCATCAATTTTATCCCTCTGTAATTACTGCAGCTCTGTACATCTCCCTTATTCTTGTATATTGGGACTAGCACACTCTTTCTCCGTTCATTTGGCATTTTCTCATTCTCTAGGATCTTATTAAACAATCTCGTTAGGAACTCCACAGCCGTCTCACCCAAACACCTCCAAGCCTCAATCGGGATACCATCTGGTCCGACTGCTTTCCCAGTCTTCATTCTTTTCATGACTGCCCTCACCTCATCTTTACTAACCAACTCTGCTTCCTGATTTGCTGTCTCCAACGAATCTGACATTTTCTCTCTTGGATTCTCCTCATTTAATAAATCCTCAAAGTACTGTGGGTGGTAAAAGAGAGCAACTGGACTTGCTTGAAGATTCTTGAAGATGTTTCACCTCTCATCTGAAAGGCTTCTTCAGTTCTGTCTGACTAATAGGGAGTATCAGGTATTTATCCTCTCATGGAAGAAAAGTAATCCTAAGGTGTAGTTAAGTCATCCTGTTGGTGTGGGTCACTGGGGGCTGGGTGTGAATGACCTCGAGAGTCGTTGGGGTGATCAAAGGATTGTTGGTTCTCTCTGTCCTCCTGTGAGTCACTGAAAACAGCTGGGTTTTGGTGTGCATTCAGTTGTCTGGGAAGTGTGCCAAGGACTACATTGTAGGTGGTTGATAAATGATGTCTTAGACCACCACCTCTGTTCAGTGATGGCCATTCCAGGTTGACAAAAATGGCTTCTTTAACTCCTTGCTCATACCAATGATCCTCTCTGGCTAGAATGCGTATGTTGCAATCCTGAAATGAGTGTCCTTTGTAGTATCCCAATCTTCTGGCAGACTTCCATTACCACTCAATGCTCATCTCATTTCTTCCTTAAATTCCTTCTGATGTTCAACCTCTTTTAGTTTCCACCACTTAATCTTCGGCTCCACTATTTCACGCTTCGATGTTGTCTAGCTTCACTCTCCCCTGCCATTACTTTACAGTCTCCAATCTCCTTCAGGCTACCCCTCCTGCAGAGCATGTAGTCCGCCTGTGTAGATCTTCCTCCACTCTTAAACGTCACCCTGTGCTGCTCTTTCTTCTCAAAGTATGTATTGACTATTGCCAAATTCATCCCCTTTGAAAAACCAACTACCATTTGCCCTTCCACATTTCTCTCTCTTACACCATATCTGCCCATCACGTCCTCATCTCCTCTGTTTCCCTCGCCAACATCCATCCATTATCTGTAGCCGCTTAGCCTGTCCTACAGGGTCGCAGGCAAGCTGGAGCCTATCCCAGCTGACTATGGGTGAGAGGCGGGGTACACCCTGGACAAGTCACCAACTCATCACAGCAGTTTTAAACAGTACATTTAGTTGTTGACTATTGATGCCAAAATGAAAACTGGATTTCAAGGTTGTTTGGATTGACCTTCACCCCTTGCCCCTTGAAGAATATCTAGCAGTAAGATTCATTTTCTTGCTCAGGTACTCGGTGTGACTGTATCTGTCCTAATGGCTTCAGTGGGCTGAGTTGTGAAAAGACAAAAAGATCAGGTCAGTCTTTATGCTAACTTTTCATTCCTGAGATTCCTAACAATCAATGGATTTCCTATTTCACACTGATGGTCATACTAACACTTCATTAATTTGGTTAATGTTCCCAGGAATGCCAGTGGACGGAAACTGGAGCTGCTGGTCCGAATGGGCCGCCTGTAATGGTCAGACCAAAAAGCGGACTCGTCAATGCACCAATCCAGCACCACAAAATGGCGGAAGTTCCTGTCAGGGTTCACACGAAGACTCCACTGACTGCTTTTAAGTATGCAGCAAAAACAGCAGCAACAAGACTGACATCTTGATCAGAATGGCAGAATATGGAATATATATGTTTTGCAAAATAATTGCATTGCTCATGTTAAATAAATCCAGACAAATAAACATATTTTCAAAGAAAAAACGTGTTTTGTATTTTCATGTGCACAGTAATGATTGTCCTTTCAGGTAATTTTTTTTAAAGCTTTTTATTGATCGTTCGATTCATCCAGAAACATCAGGAAGATTCTATTCTCCAAGCATGAAAACCTTTCTACAGAATACATTTTAGCCAAATTATTGCAGGAAAACATTCCTTTCAGCAGTGTTTTGTCTGCACTGAGTTTCCTCTACACGGGAAGCCGTTGTTTTGAGGTGCAGGGTTGTTACACTCTCGTCTTCGTGTCTTTGTTCCAGACACACAGGAAGACCAGGGACTCCAGCAGCTCCAGGAGCCATGAATAGGACCAGCTGAAGAAAGTGAGAACAAAAATGAGTCCTACAGTTTACTCAAATGTTTCCAGCAGTGTACATGATGCAGTCATGTGGTGGTTTTTCAAATGTTTCTGTGGATGCTGAGTAGAGATTAGATACATGCCATATATCGTGTTCTTCCAACAACTGTGCTCCAGTGATATTCATAACAGATCAGTAAAGGCATATAGTACATGACACATGAGGTTGAAAAATACTAGAGTATTTCTTGTCCTAAACTTTTAGTTACAGTAATGAATACAGTCATAGCACTGCGACAGGAGTAAGCCTGTTGGCATGACATGAATCAGAAACACACTGGATAAGCTAATCTTTTCTCCCCTAATTTAGTTATTTTCAATTCCCAAACAGGTCTTGCTTATTTTATTGCACAACAGCTGCCAGCCCTCTGAGGCTGAAAGCTCACATGGTCCCTTTGAGACACTTAAAACCAGCTACTGCATCTTTCCAGCCTGATGGTTCTGCATCACAGTTCATACATGTTCTCTGAACAGACGCTGAGCTAGCACAGCCTGTTAGAGTCCGACTCTCTGTGACAGATGGGTTTCGATTGGCTTCTGCATGAAGCCAATGTCTCACTTGGACAAATCTACACAAACAGGAAGTCCTAAAACGAGCCCTGATGATGATAATGATGATGATGAGGCAACACGGTGGTATAGTGCTTAGCACTGTCGCCTCATAGCAAGAAAGTTCTGGGTTTGAGCCCAGTGGCCAACAGGGGCCTTTCTGTGTGGAGTTTGCATGTTCTCCCTGTGTCTGCATGGGTTTCCTCTGGGTGCTCCGGTTTCCTCCACAGTCCGAAGACATGCGGGTTAGGCTAATTGGTAGCACTAAATTGACCGTAGGTGTGAATATGAATGGTTGTTTGTCTCTATGTGTCAGCCCTGCAATAACCTGGTGACTTGTCCAGGGTGTACCCCGCCTCTCAACCATAGTTAGCTCGGATAGGCTCCAGCTTGCCTGTGACCCTGCACAGGATAAGCGGTTATGGATAATGGATGGATGGATGGATGGATAATAATAATCTCTCAGTATGCACAGTAATTTATTCTGGAGTTCTTACATTATAGTGCTCTCCATCAAGTCAAGTTTATTTTTATAGCGCTTTTAACAATAGACATTGTCGCAAAGGGCGGCACGGTGGTGTAGTGGTTTGCGCTGTCGCCTCACAACAAGAAGATCCGGGTTCGAGCCCTGTGGCCGGCGAGGGCCTTTCTGTGCGGAGTTTGCATGTTCTCCGCATGGGTTTCCTCTGGGTGCTCCGGTTTCCCCCACAGTCCAAAGACATGCAGGTTAGGTTAAAGGGCTGATGACATGAACATGACTCTATGCAATTTCTTAAATAAACTATACAACATATCAAACATGTTAGATTTCTGTTATAATTACGTGAAAAGAAGCTGTTGTTACGCAAATATCCAACTTTTAATTGCACAGCGCAAGAAAACTGGGTCCGTGGCTCACGGCCATGTTGTGACATCAGCAGGAGAACACGCTGCGGTTCACTGGCTGTTCTACTCTGGTTCTACTCAATGGAAATGGCGCATGAAAATGCCGGTGAACTCTCTAGTGCTAGCTCTTCCTCTTCTGGGAGTCTAGAATTGTGTTGATCTCTTCTGAATAGAATCTATGATAGCCTACCCTCTTTACCCTTTGCCTCTCGTTGCTAGGCGGCAGTTACATGAAAGCCACAAGCTTTCACAAGCAAATACATGACTGATATCACGCCGACTTTATGATTACATTTATGATTATCATGTAGAATCTATAGCTCTACGTACCTTTATCTTATGTCGTTTCACAACACATGTTCTGACAGGAGGACTGTCTTTGGATCCGGCATAGCTACGAGTAGACCCCCTCCGGAATACTGGCAGTGTTGCCAGATTGGGAGGAATCGCGCCCAGTTGGGCGGTTTCAAGTGCATTTTGGTGGGTTATGAACATATTTTGGGCTGGAAAACTTCAGCAGTATGACGTTTTCCAGCCCAAAATATGTTAAAAACCCACCAAAATGCACTTGAAACAGCTCAACTGGGCGGGAAACCTCCCAATCTGGCAACACTGTGTAGGCACTGCTGATAGTAGTAACACATGTTTGTGATGAACTGAACACCCAAGAGATTCTTTTAAGCTGGGAAGGGTGACAAAACAATCCAAATCGAAGTGTTCAGAGCACAGGATGGATGTTGGTGAGGGCTCCCACTTGTCACGAGTGTGCCTGACTTGCTTCACCCACTTCGCATGCAGCTCGCGATCTCTGGGAAACTTGAATAAACTTACCCAATCCTTGTAGGTTTTGGAGCAAAAGCCGGCAATACAACGCGAAGGCATAATAACTATATATATATATATATATATATATATATATATATATATATATATATATATATACACAGTGGGGCAAAAAAGTATTTAGTCAGTCACCAATTGTGCAAGTTCTCCCACTTAAAAAGATGAGAGAGGCCTGTAATTTTCATCAGAGGTACACTTCAACTATGAGAGACAGAATGGGGGGAAAGAATCCAGGAAATCACATTGTAGGATTTTTAAAGAATTTATTTGCAAATTATGGTGGAAAATAAGTATTTGGTCAATAAGAAAAGTTCATCTCAATACTTTGTTATATACCCTTTGTTGGCAATGACAGAGGTCAAACATTTTCTGTAAGTCTTCACAAGGTTTTCACACACTGTTGCTGGTATTTTGGCCCATTCCTCCATGCAGATCTCCTCTAGAGCAGTGATGTTTTGGGGCTGTCGCTGGGCAACACGGACTTTCAACTCCCTCCAAAGATTTTCTATGGGGTTGAGATCTGGAGACTGGCTAGGCCACTCCAGGACCTTGAAATGCTTCTTACGAAGCCACTCCTTCATTGCCCGGGCGGTGTGTTTGGGATCATTGTCATGCTGAAAGACCCAGCCATGTTTCATCTTCAGTGCCCTTGCTGATGGAAGGAGGTTTTCACTCAAAATCTCACGATCCATGACCCCATTCATTCTTTCCTTTACATGGATCAGTCGTCCTGGTCCCTTTGCAGAAAAACAGCCCCAAAGCATGATGTTTCCACCCCCATGCTTCACAGTAGGTATGGTGTTCTTTGGATGCAACTCAGCATTCTTTCTCCTCCAAACATGACAAGTTGAGTTTTTACCAAAAAGTTCTATTTTGGTTTCATCTGACCATATGACATTCTCCCAATCCTCTTCTGGATCATCCAAATGCTCTCTAGCAAACTTCAGACGGGCCTGGACATGTACTGGCTTAAGCAGGGGGACACGTCTGGCACTGCAGGATTTGAGTCCCTGGCGGCATAGTGTGTTACTGATGGTAGCCTTTGTTACTTTGGTCCCAGCTCTCTGCAGGTCATTCACTAGGTCCCCCGTGTGGGTCTGGGATTTTTGCTCACCGTTCTTGTGATCATTTTGACCCCACGGGGTGAGATCTTGCATGGAGCCCCAGATCGAGGGAGATAATCAGTGGTCTTGTATGTCTTCCATTTTCTAATAATTGCTCCCACAGTTGATTTCTTCACACCAAGCTGCTTACCTATTGCAGATTCAGTCTTCCCAGCCTGGTGCAGGTATACAATTTTGTTTCTGGTGTCCTTTGACAGCTCTTTGGTCTTGGCCATAGTGGAGTTTGGAGTGTGACTGTTTGAGGTTGTGGACAGGTGTCTTTTATACTGATAACGAGTTCAAACAGGTGCCATTAATACAGGTAATGAGTGGAGGACAGAGGAGCCTCTTAAAGAAGTTGTTACAGGGCTGTGAGAGCCAGAAATCTTGCTTGTTTGTAGGTGACAAAATACTTATTTTACCAAGGAATTTACCAATTAATTCATTAAAAATCCTACAATGTGATTTCCTGGATTCTTTCCCCCCATTCTGTCTCTCATAGTTGAACTGTACCTATGATGAAAATTACAGGCCTCTCTCATCTTTTTAAGTGGGAGAACTTGCACAATTGGTGGCTGACTAAATACTTTTTTGCCACACTGTATATATATATATATATATATATATATATATATATATATATATATATATATAATAATGTATAATAATAATACTAATAATGACAAACTGAACACCTGTCGCATCAACAACAAACTGGTAAGTTAGGAGGAAGGTTCTTTCACTGACGTCATATAGCTCCTCCTCCTCTTTCGTTTCCTGGGTGCTGCAGCCCTGTCAAATTTGCCCAAATAGCCGAGTTTTTTATCATAACTTGTAAAATAGGCGCCTTCGTGAATTAATATATGGATCATCGGGAATTACTTTTTATGTTATAAAACATCGCCAAAGATGTCAAAAACGTGTCATCAGCACTTTAACTGGTGACTCTAAATTGACCGTAGGTGTGAATGTGAGTGTGAATGGTTGTCTGTGTCTATGTGTCAGTCCTGTGATGACCTGGCAACTTGTCCAGGGTGTACCCCGCCTTTCGCCCGTAGTCAGCTGGGATAGGCTCCAGCTTGCCTGCGACCCTGTAGAACAGGATAAAGCGGCTAGAGATAATGAGATGAGATGAGACATTGTTGCAAAGCAGCTTTACAGAATTTTAATGATTTTAAACATGAGCCAATTTTACCCCTAATCTATCTCCAATGAGCAAGCCTGTGGCGACAGTGGCAAGGAAAAACTCCCTCAGACGACATGAGGAAGAAACCTCGAGGGGAACCAGAGTCAAAAGGGAACCAATCCTCATTTGGGTGATAACAGATAACGTGACTATAACATTTTTAACAGTTTTAACATGAAGTCTGTTTTGTTGATGTTATAAACTCTTCATTGATGGAAATTTGGGTGCAAAACTGTTCATAACAACTGCAGTCCTAAAGTTAGCAAGTCAACTGTAGTCCTCAGTCATAAAAGCATTACTGTAAATGTCCAGAGCATCTTCCAAGTGTGACTTTCATCTGCCCATATGGGGCCATCCTCCACAGGAGCAATGTGATGAGACTCCAACCAGACGTAGGGCATCAGGATGGATCAGGCAGGTCCAAGGAGCAAGTCACTTTGACCTCAGACCGAGAGCACTTTTCACAGAATGTTGGCAGTGCCAAGCAAAACTGACTTTTGTAGAGTGAGGCTTAATGCCTATTTTATCAAGGTTGGTATTCAAGTTCTTTGGTACAGAGCCCAATGTACCTATCACTATAGGGACTACTGTAGTCTCCATATCCCACATCCTGGCAATGTCTAAACTCAGATCGACATAGTTGTCAATTTTCTCGATCCCCTTCTTGGCAATATTGTGATGGCCAGTATTGGCTACATCTACCAAGTAACATCTTTTTCTTACTTTGTCGACCACCATGATACCAGGACGTCTATGTTCAATTATATGGTCTGTTTGGATGTTAAAATCCCACTCTCTACTACAGATTCTGGCTTATGACGATACCATTTGTCATCGGTCTCAATACCATATTTCCTACTGAGTGGAGGTGACAGCGCACTTTATTGTGGCATTGCTTGTAGTCCTTCTGTGCCAGCATTTTGCAGGCGCTCACAATGTGTGCGATGCTCTCAACCTTTTTGCCACATAACCTATTATTATTATTATTATTATTATCTCATCTCATCTCGTCTTCTTACGCTTATCTGGGGCCGGGTCACGGAGGCAGCAGTCTGAGCATGGAAGCCCAAACTTCCCTTTCCCCAGACACCTCAGCCAGCTCCTCGGGAAGAACACCGAGGTGTTCCCAGGCCAGCCGAGAAACATAGTCCCTCCAGCGTGTCCTGGGTCTTCCCCGGGGCCTCCTCCCAGGGGGACATGCCTGGAACACCTCCCCAGGGAGGCGTCCAGGAGGCATCCGAAAGAGATGTCCGAGCCACCTCAGCTGATTCCTCTTGATGTGGAGGAGCAGCGGCTCTACTCTGAGCTCCTCCCAAGTGACTGTGTTTCTCACCCTATCTCTAATGGAGTGCCCAGCCACCCTGCGAAGGAAACTCATTTCAGCTGCTTGTATCCGCGATCGTTCTTTCGGTCATTACCCAAAGCTCATGACCATAGGTGAGAGTCGGAACGTAGATCGACTGGTAAATCGAGAGCTTCGCCTTTTTGGCTCAGCTCCTTCTTCACCATGATGGACTGGTAAAGCGACCGCATCCCTGCGGAGGCCGCACCGATCCGCCTGTTGATCTCATGCTCTATCCTTCCCTCACTCGTGAACAAGATCCCGAGATACTTAAACTCCTCCACTTGAGGCAGGACTTCTCCACCAACCTGGAGAGGGTAAGCCACCCTTTTCCGGTTGAGAACCATGGCCTCTGACTTGGAGGTGCTGATTCTCATCCCAGCTGCTTCAAACTCGACTGCAAACCGCCCCAGTGCATGTTGAAGGTCCTGGTTTGAAGAAGCCAACAGGACAACATCATCTGCGAAAAGCAGAGATGAAATTCTGTGGTTCCCAAACAGGATTCCTTCCAGCCCCTGGCTGTGCCTAGAAATTCTGTCCATAAAGATTATGAACAGAACCGGTGACAAAGGGCAGCCCTGCTGGAGTCCAACATGCACTGGGAACAGGTCTGACTTACTGCCGGCAATGCGACCCAGACTCCTGCTCTGTTCATACAGGGACCGGACAGCCCTTAGCAAAGAGCCCCAAACCCCATACTCCCGAAGCAACCCCCACAGAATACCATGAGGGACACGGTCGAATGCCTTCTCCAGATCCACAAAGCACATGTGGACTGGTTGGGCAAAATCCCATGAACCCTCAAGCACCCTATGAAGGGTATAGAGCTGGTCCAGTGTTCCGAGACCAGGACGAAAACCGCATTGTTCCTCCTGGATCAGAGGTTCGACTATTGGCCGAATTCTCCTCTCCAGTACCCTGGAGTAAACCTTCCCTGGGAGGCTGAGAAGTGCGATTCCCCTATAATTGGAGCACACTCTCCGGTCCCCTTTCTTAAAAAGAGGGACCACCACCCCAGTCTACCACTCCAGAGGCACTGTCCCCAACCGCCACGCGGTGTTGCAGAGGCGTGTCAGCCAAGACAGCCCCACAACATCCAGAGACTTGAGATACTCAGGGCGGATCTCATCCACCCCTGGTGCCTTGCCACCGAGGAGCTTGCTAACCACCTCAGTGACTTCGGCTTGGGTAATGGACGAGTCCACCCCTGAGTCATCAGCCTCCACTTCCTCAATGGAAGACGTGACATTGGGATTGAGGAGATCCTCTAAGTATTCCTTCCACCGCCCAACAATGTCCCCAGTCGAGGTCAACAGCTCCCCAACCGCACTGTAAACAGTGTTGGCAGAGTACTGCTTCCCCCTCCTGAGGTGCTGGACGGTTTGCCAGAATTTCTTCGAGGCTGACTGATAGTCCTCCTCCATGGCCTCACCGAACTCCTCCCAGTTCCGAGTTTTTGCTTCCGCAACTGCCCGAGCTGCAGCATGCCTGGCCTGCCGATACCCGTCAGCTGCCTCAGGAGTCCCAGAGGCCAACATGGCCTGGTAGGACTCCTTCTTCAGCTTGACGGCATCCCTTACTTCCGGTGTCCACCACCAGGTTCGGGTATTACCACCACGACAGGCACCGGAGACCTTGCGGCCACAGCTCCGAACAGCTGCATCGACAGTGGAGGCAGAGAACATGGTCCACTCAGACTCAATGTCCCCCGCCTCCCTCGGAAGCTGGGAGAAGCTCTCCCGGAGGTGGGAGTTAAAGACCTCCCTGACAGTGCTCGGCCAGACGTTCCCAGCAGACCCTCACCATACGTTTGGGCCTGCCAGGTCTGTCCGGCTTCCTCCTCCACCAGCGGATCCAACTCACCACCAGGTGGTGATCAGTTGACAGCTCAGCCCCTCTCTTCACCCGAGTGTCCAAGACATAGGGCCAGAGATCCGATGAAACGACAACAAAGTCGATCATCAACCTCCGACCTAAGGTGTCCTGGTGCCACGTGCACTTATGGACACCCCTATGCTCGAACACGGTGTTCGTTATGGACAAACCGTGACTAGCACAGAAGTCCAATAACAAAACACCACTTGGGTTCAGATCAGGGAGGCCGTTCCTCCCAATCATGCCCCTCCAGGTGTCACTGTCGTTGCCCACGTGAGCATTGAAGTCCCCCAGTAGAACAATGGAGTCCCCAGTCTGAGCACCTCTCAGTACCTCTCCATAGGCACAAACAACAGCAAGAGCCCTCTCCCCGATCCTAAGGCGCAGAGAGGCGACCCTCTCATTCACTGGGGTAAACTCCAACACATGGCGGCTGAACTAGGGAGCTATAAGCAAGCCCACACCAGCCCGCCGCTGTTCACCATGGGCAACTCCAGAGAAGTGGAGAGTCCAGCCCTTCTCGAGGAGCTGGGTTCCGGAGCCCAAGCTGTGTGTGGAGGTGAACCCAACTATCTCTAGCCAGTACCTCTCAACCTCCCGCACAAGCTCAGGCTCTTTCCCCCCCAGCGAAGTGACATTCCATATCCCAACAGCTAGCCACTGTGTTCGGGGAGCAGGTCGTCGAGGCCCCTGCCTTCGACTGCCACCCAATCCACACTGCACCAGCCCCCTACGGCTACCTCTGTGGGTGGTGAACCCACAGGAGGTCGGGCCCACGTCACCGCTTTGGGCTGAGCCCGGCTGGGCCCCGTGGGCAAAGGCCCGGCCACCAAGTGCTCGCATATGAGCCCCAACCCTGGGCCTGGCTCCAGGGTGGGGCCCCGGCTGTGCCATACTGGGTGACATCACGGTCCTTGATAGATTGTTATCCATAAGGGGTTTTGGTGAACTGCTCTTAGTCTGGCCTGTCACCTAGGACCTGTCTGCCTTGGGAGACCCTAACAGGGGCATAATGCCCCTGACAACATAGCTCCTAGGATCATTCAAGCACACAGACCCCTCCACCACAATAAGGTGGCAGTTCTAGGAGGATTATTATTATTATTATTATTATTATTATTATTATTATTTAATAATTTATTATTATTAAATAATTATTATTTATTATATAACAATAAATATATTATTAAATAATTATTATTTAATAATATATTTATATAATAATAATACTATTATTATTATTATTATTATATTTTTACACAGGGTATTTGATGTTATAACTGGCTCATCAGTCTTCTCATTGGGCCTAAGATGACAAGCTACTCTTCTCTAAGTCTCATGTCGTCTTTGTTTAGTCCAACCTTTTCTTCAAATTAAATTTCTTCATTCTTTTCTTCTTGATTCATGTTCATTTAATATCCAGGACTTTTCAACGTACACGAGCCGTTCTAAGCAAAGAGGTTTTCTCTAATCCATCCACACCCAGATTGATTCTTATCTTTTCAAGGTTTCTTCTTACATTACTTGTAACTATGCTTAAAGCTCCAATGACAATCCTTGACTTGCAAGTGATGTCAAAGCAAAATAGAAACCCGGATGTTGGCCATGTTGGTGGATATACAAATGCGGGGTCAAGCGACATGTCATACAAAACACAGTCACGCATGCACAACTCTTTGTTTTTCCACTGCTTTAAGTGTTCTTTTAGCTATACCATATCTTTGTGCTGTATATGACTGTTGTCACAACAGTACTCATGACTGTGGCATGTTCCAATTTTTTAGAATTCCATCCGTGATTCGGAAAGAGGGTGAGGAAACTCTGATGCTTAGTATGGAGAGGAGACGAGCACGGCTGAACAACATCGGCAGGGCTGATCTAATAGAGGCTAAATCCAAAACAGCTCGTGTTTGCAGTAATCATTTTATCTCAGGTGAGATTCAAAAGCTTTCTCGATAATATCACTGAAGAATTTTATTTCGTGTTGCTAGAATTTTGCTATAAAATGAGCGTTCTCTTGTCGTGGTTCACCTGGTCATTGTTATAATTTTAACACGTGTATTACCATTTCGCTTTTAGGAGCGCCAGCAAAATTGTGCCTGAACTAAATTGAAATGTGATCTGTGAGCCATAAAGCTAGAGACTTGTCAAAATTTCACACTTCGTCTGTTGTTTACACATAGAAGTAAACTAAATGCAAAAGAAGCCCTAACTTACCCTTGCAAGTACAACTGCTTTGTCATCGTTGACTGGTTTAATTAATAAGGTCTTTATCCATCCAGAGACAAAAAAGTTATCGGCTTCCATGGACTTATAAGCCTTCATTTGAGATTTGTTGACCCACGAAGTCTGCCAAACCAGATAGAACACGATATCTGGGTACTCGATGGTCGGTAGAAGCATCTTATCCTCAAAAAAATCTGACTTTTTTCAATAATATGGGTCAAAACCACACATATTCATCTTCTCTTTGTATCGAATCTTCACTCGACCGTTCAAATCGTGGTAATACTGAGAAAATTCAGCACTGTTTACAGACACTCTTTCAGCAGCTGCCATCCTAGTTGCTTTGTATATCTGCCATCACGGTAGACACTCATGACGTAGCACATTTTGATCAAGTGGTTGCAAGTCATCTATAGATGGAATCACAACCTTTTTTCCCCCAACTTCCTGCTTTCAGCATTTGAGGAGTTCATATTTCAAATCAGTATAATGCTCAATCTTTTCTTTTTTAATGACTTGTGTGTCAAACGGACAGGCTACATCAAGTATGAAAAAGACTTTCTTTCTCTTGTCCAGCAAAATGATATCTGATGTGTTATGGTCCATCTTTCTTTCTGTCTGTATTGAAAATCCCATCAAATCTTAGTATCTTCATTTTCTAAGACCCTTGTTTCCTTTTCTACGAAATGTTCATAGCTTTTTCCACAACCACAGAAACCAAATTTCTTGCACAAATACCAGTGAATAATAGCAGCAATCTTGTCATGACAGCATTTCTTATAGTCATTCTAAACCAACTGTGTACACTCAGAGACAATATGAGATACTGAGATACTGTCTCATCTTCTTTATCACACATTCGACATTTGGGTGAGCATTCCTCTTTGGCTACCATCCTTTTAACCCAGTTGAATCTTGATGCTTCTTCTTGAGCTGCTAATATTAATCCCTCACTTTCCTTCTTCAACCCTCCTTTCTCACACCTTTGGTCTCAGTGAAGAACATCGAATGTACAGTCATGTGAAAAAGAAAGTACACCCTCTTTCAAGTCTAGGTTTTAAGTGTCAGGACATAATAAAAAATCATCTGTTCCTTACCAGGTCTTAAAATTAGGCAAATACAACCTCAGATGACCAATAACGCATGACATTCACCCTGTCATTATTTATTTAAGACAAAGTAAGCCAAAAATGCAGTAGCAGTGTATGAAAAATTAAGTCCACCCTTACTGCAGTTTGCTGGTCTGGAGCACTCAGGTGTATGTTAACACAATGCCAAGGAGGAAAGACATCAGCAATTATCTTAGAGAAGCAATTGTTGCTGCACATCAGTCTGGGAAGGGTTATAAGGTAATTTCCAAACAATTTGAAATCCATCATTCTACTGTGAGAAAGCTTATTTAAAAGTGGAAAACATTCAAGACAGTTGCCAAACTTGCCAGGAGTGGACGTCCCAGCAAATTTACTCCAAGATCAGACTGTGCAATGCTCAGAGAAACTGCAAAAAACCCAAGAACTACATCTATGACTCTACAGGCCACAGTTAGCATGTTAAATGTTAAAGTTCATGACAGTGCAATTAGAAAAAGACTGCAAATATGGCTTGTTTGGAAGGGTTGCCAGAAGAAAGCCTCTTCTATCTAAAAAGAACATGGCAGCATGGCTTAGGTTTGCAAAGATGCATCTGAACAAGCCACAAGCCTTCTGGAACAATGTCCTTTGGACAGATGAGACCAAAGTGAAAATGTTTGGCCGTAATGCACAGTGCCATGTTTGGCGAAAACCAAACACAGCATATCAGCACAAACACCTCATACCAACCATCAAGCATGGTGGTGGTGGTGGTGGGTGATTTGGGCTTGTTTTGCAGCCACAGGGCCTGGGCACCTTGCAGTCATTGAGTCATCCATTAATGTGAGGCCATCTGTCCCACAGCTAAAGCTTGGCTGCAACTGGGTCATGCAACAGGACAATGATCCCAAGCACACCAGAAAATCTACAGCAGAATGGCTGAAAAAGAAAAGAATCAATGTGTTGGAATGGCCAAGTCAAAGTCCAGACCTCAACCCAATTGAGATGCTGTGGCCGGACCTTAAAGTGCATATCCTGAACCAATTTCGTTTTTTTATATGAAAGTATGTCCCTTTATACACTCATCCAGAAGGGTGCACAAGGCCATATGTCTACAGCAGAAAAAAAAAATAACAAAACACATCTGGAAAAATCCCAAGGGAGTCTGGAGCCAGATTCGTGACATCACCTGTGGAACCGCCAGCAGGGTGCGAGAGCTTACACGGTTTCAGTGCGCAGCCTGTGTAGACCAAGTTTAGCAGCTAGTGATTTTGCATTGAAATATGGAATTGTCACCTGAGTGCAATGTTACTTCACCTTTGGAAGAAGAATATAATGAGATGTCAGAATTATTTCTTACCCTGGCAACAGTCAACTTGTGAATTGCTGATTTTCTTGGTCTTTTTCTCAGCTCTGCTTGGTCCTTGGCTTCGAGGGCCTCAGTGGATACGGCACTTCACCTTCTGTCAGGGGAGATAAACACGGCTGGCTCCTTTGGTGACACTGACACAGATGGAGACGGTGTTGCTTTGGGCATTCTGACAGATGGAACTGCGTCTTTTTTCAGATCAAGTTGCCTCGCGAAGCCCATTTCCCACTGCAAATAGTTCTCAAAGTCGTCAGGCCTTGTGAAGTGAGCACCACAAATAATACTGTAGTCTGTAGCATGTAGCCAATTTTTCCGGGTGCCTCGCACGAAGCTCTCCCATTTCTCTCTCATTGTCTGGTCTTTTGGAAAACGAAGAGTACTAATTCCATCAAGATTGGTGTTGCTACACCCTCCTACGATACATCTGTTAACCATTTTAATAATTACGTGATAATGTTGAAGAACTTTGCAGAAAACCACCAGGTCATTTTCTCATAAACAAACCAGCGCTGACATAGGATTCAGAAGGAGGCGTCCTGCACGTGACATCACGAAAATCAATGTTTGCCGGGAGATCCAAATGCCAAGTTTTTTCAGAGACGGACCAATTCGCCTCAAATGGCTTGATTTCAACTGAATTATT